>NC_044031.1:20196333-20324324 GCF_901765095.1 Microcaecilia unicolor | reverse complement strand
CACGCTCAAGTAATCTGGAGAGAAAAGGAGGGAGATGGGTCGGTAATTAAAGGGACAAGTAGGGTCAAGTGAAGGCTTCTTAAGGAGAGGTGTGACCACAGCATGTTTAAAGGCAGTAGGGACAGTTGCAGTGGAAAGTGAGAGGTTGAGAATGTGACAGATAAAAGGAATAAGAGCAGGTGAGATGGCATTAAGAAGGTGGGTGGGAATGGATCAGAGGAACAGGTGGTACATTTTAAGGAAGAAAGGAGAAGTGTAGTTTCCTCTAGTAACTTCAAAGGAGGAAAAGGAATGAGGGGAGGAGAGAGAGGGGAACCGACTAGTGGAGGGAGAGGTGGTGAGGTAGAGAATTCAAGGTTTATCTTTTGAACCTTGTCGTGAAAGAATTCAGCAAGGGCCTGAGGAGATAATGAAGGGGGAGTTGGGGGAGGGGGCACCTTGAGGAGAGAGTTCAATGTGGTGAAGAGAAGTCGAGGGTTAGAGCCAGAGAGTTGGTCAGTTGGATATAATAATCCTGTTTTGCGCATAAAAGAGCAGATTGGAAGGAGGTCAGCATGAACTTAAAGTGTAAGAAATCAGCAAGGGCCCGAGACTTCCACAGAGGCATTCGGCGGAGCGGGGTACAGGAACGTAGGTAGCAGATATTAGAAGTCAACCAGGTTGGGGTTTTGTACGCCTTATAGGGCGGGTCATCAAACGTGCAAGTGTGTCTAAGGCAGAGGATAGAGTATTGATGTAAGAAGAAACAGCCTCGTTGACAGACTTGGATGGTGCCACAGTAGAGAGGAGGTTTGAAACATGGGAGGATAGAGATGAAGGGTCAGTATCGTGAAGATTCCTAGATAAATTAGATAAGATAGGACGGGACTGGAGGGAGGAGATTTAAGTGTGAAAGTTATAAGATGGTGATCAGAGAGGGGAAGATCAGAGGCAAGGAAACTAGAGGGTGAACATTTGGAGAAGATGAGATCAAGACAGTGACCATTTTGATGAGTGGGGGAGGTGGAGCATAGTTGGAGATTAAAGGAGGATGTTAAAGCGAGTAACTTGGAATATAAGAGTTGGAAGATCATTAGCAGGAATATTAAAGTCACCAAGGATGAGAGGGGGAGGAAGGATCATGGAGAAGGCAAGCCAGGCATCAAAGTCACTGAGAAAGGATGAAAGGGACTTATCAGGGGGACGATAAATGACTGCTAGTCGAAGAGGCAGAGGAGAGAAAAGGTGGATAGAGTGGACTTCAAAGGAGGAAAAACAGTGAGATGAGGTGGAAGAAGGGGTTGAAATCTGGAGGAGGGAGAGAGAAGTAGTCCAGCACCGCCCCCGCGACCAGCAGGCGGGAGGAGTATGTGAAAAAAGATAACCGCCATGGCAGAGGGCTGCGACTGAAGCAGAGTCATCAGGGCAGAGCCAGGTTTCTGTTATGGCGAGCAGATGGAGGTGACGCGAGATAAAGAGGTCCTGGATATAGGGAGTTTGTTACAGATAGAGCGGGCATTCCATAGGGCGCAAGAAAAGGGCAGAGAAGAGGAGGGAGTAGAGGAATAGAGATGAGGTTAGAGAGGTCGCGGTGAGATCTGTAGAGTTGGGATAATAGTTGGTGAGGAGGGCCAGGATTGGGATTGATGTCGCCGGCTGAGAGTAAGAGAAGGAGTAAAAGAGAGCGGAGGAGAGTAGAGAGTGTGGCCATGAAGGCGAGAGGTATTTAGGTGGAATGGGGAAGGCAGAATGGAGGGAAGAAAGAGACGGAGATTAAAAGCCAAGAGGGAGGAAGAGGGTAGGAGAGAAGGTGAGGTGATGAAGTCGATGGATGGGCAGTGAGTTCCTGTAGCAGAGAGAGGTAGGGGGTGAGGGAAAAGATGAGGAAGGGACAGGGCTAGGAAGAGAATGTGAATAGGGGCCAAAATGACTGAGGTACTTTAGCAACTGGGAAGAAGATTAGATGTAAGAGAAAAATGCCCCGCGCGGCACCTAGAACGGAGGAGTGGACCTGGGTGCCACCCCGGAGAAGGCTGTAAGGATATGCAGATGAGCTGCAAGTCCTCCACAGCACCTGAAAGGCAGCCGGTGTGGGAGCTGGGCACCTCTCAGCTGAGGAAAGGCTTACCAGGGGTTAGGCCAAAGCCAGCATTCCTCCCCCTGAGGGTCGCCTGATCCTAGCCAAAAGCACTGGAAACTTTGTGCACTTGGAGCGAGGGCCCTGGGAAGATCGGGGTGGACCTGGAGTCCCCGGATACAGCTGTGAGGAAATGCAGAAGGGCTGCAAGTCCTCCATAGCACCTGGTAGAAGCACTGGGCACCTAGAGCGGAGGCCCTGAGTGGATCGGAGTGGACCTGGTGTCACCCTGGAGAAGGCTGTAAGGATATGCAGATGAGCTGCAAGTCCTCCACAGCACCTGAAAGGCAGCCGGTGGTAGAGCTGGGCACCTTTCAGCATCTATTGCCAGATCTATCATTGTGTTACTGTCTCAGAAATATTTCCTTTCTTACCCAAGTTTCTGTTTCCCCTCTAGGGCATCTTAGTTTCCATGTACAAACTCGTCAAAGATGTGATAGCTGAAGGTAAAATCTGCTTCATATTTTAGATACATTAATAGTTTATAATCAGAATGAATAATCTCATGCATATGCATTTCAGGCTGAAATCAAGCCTGGCTGTGTTCAGTTGAATCTGATTATCAATAAAATTTGCAACAGGTTGATTGACTAACTAAGTTTACCAAGCAGTGGTAAAAGGGGCCCTGTAGTGGTGTCCGGCCCCCTTTTATTGCCGCCCGATAGAAGGGTTTTTTTCCCAGAAGGAAATGGCCATGTGGTAAGTTAAACACTTGCAGTGCTGTCATTTCCTGGGGGAGCCCTTTCCGCCTCCTGCAGGAGATGGAGCGGAACTCCAAAGGGAGCCCGGTGGTAGAGCCCAATTGGCATGTGGCAAGCCGTGGTAGGCTTGCCGTGCCTTTGTAAAAGGGCCCCTAACAGCAGATACTTTTTCATATGGGTACTACTCTGGATAGAAAACAGTATACACAAAAAGCATACAGAAGAAAAAAGCACAACTGGGCCTTCAAGACCAAGACAACAGGAGTCCTTTATTAAGATCAGACCCGACATGGGCCGTGTTACGGCGCAAACAGCACCTGTCTCAGGGGTCCAAGTTTAATATCAAGAGGCGCAGGTAGGGAGATTTGAGAAACTCCCGTAGAACGCCGTCGGTCAGAATCCATACCTACTGAGCTCCCTACCTGCGCCTCTTGATATTAAACTTGGTCCCCTCAGGCGGCGATGTTGTGCCGCAACACGGCCGTGTCGGGTCTGATCTTAATAAAGGACTCCTGTTGTCTCAGTCTTGAGGGCCCAGTAGTGCTTTTTTCCTCTCTGTACTACTCTGGATGTTGCATAACTTTATTCCTTAAGAGGGTCTTTAGCTTGCGGTAAAAATCAGATGACGGTAAATGCTGAGACACTCATTATATTCCTATGGGCATCTTAGCGTTTACCACCAGCTGATTTTTACCACAAGCTAAAAATGCTAGAGTGGATTTGTAAACCACCCCTAAATAAATTAATAATTTTAAAACTGTGAGGTCCTTAGATTAAACACTAGCATGTACCTAATGCAGCAAAACATGGAGTACTATGGATGCACTCAAGCGTCCTGCAGTAACTCTGAAATCTGTGCAAGCTAAAAAAAAGTTTCTTTTTGGTGGGTGGGGGGGGGGGAGTCGGGGCAGAAAATGGGAATTCCTGCACTAACTATAACATGCTAACTGGTTGGTGCACAGATGAAACAGGAGCCCTTATTGCGTATAAAATGGGTCGTGTATAATTGTAAAAAATGGCCATGGCCATTAATGCAAAAAAAATAGAAAAAAAGCCATTTTTGTGGCTACGATAAAAATGACCTTAGTATGTTTAGGGTTTCCTTTGTCTAAATTACAGAAAATTGTATTAAGATTGTCCAATAATATAGGTATCATATCATCTTACTTTTTTTTATTACGTTTAAGCTCAGTAGTAGTAGAATCCATTCAGGGGAAATCAGGAGGGGGTCAATACTTTTCACATCACTGGACATTAACAGCCTGCAATCAGAATGAGTAATCTTGTGCTGAAAGAGTAACAAACATCAAATACAAACCAACTGACCCCTTCCAGTCTGCCCAGTGATATTCTTTTCCTCTTGTTTTCTACTACTTTGGGTTGATCACATTTATAAACCAACATTTGCTTCCCCCTCCTCTCAATTCTTCCCCACCACTGACCTCTGGAATAATTTTACTGAAATCTTACTTCAGCATTGACAGGATGTGACAGTTGTGTTCCATGAGCCTCCCAGTTCCACCTGTAACATTTTGCAGTTTGGGTCAGTCCTGTGGTTCAGTGCCAACCCCATGTACACCAAGTGGGAGGATTCAGGAGAGACCTGAGCCTATTTTCTGACAGTGTGGGTCTAGAAACACTGCAGAGGGGGCACTAACTGTCCCCTGAGGAAAGGAGTGGGACACAGAAATGTCTCTCACAGCATTAAATACTGGCAGTGTCCTCCCTTAGAGCTGGAGCCCTTTACTTTCATTATATCAGAGAACAGACATGAGAGCAGTCCTTATTAAAAAGGAAACATGAGCAATAAGATAACAAAATCCTCACTGGCTACACTAGTATAATACAGGGCTAAATTAAAAACTCTCTCTTGATCTTCAAGGCCCTTAAAAGAAATGGGCCAGAATACTTGAAGAACAGGATCTCCTTCTAGGTACCTCCAAGGTTACTAAAGTCCTTCCAAGGAATATCCCTAACCTCACCCTCTCCAAAGGATGCACCAAACAAGCCTTCTCCAGAGTAGCCCCTCAGAAAGGTTATCTCTGCTTCAGGAAGCAGGTGAAAGCTTGGCTCTTCTCCAAGCCTTTAAACGCAAGCAGCATGTAACTAGCTAGTCAGACACACAAGGACTGACACCAACTGCACATACTGTAGCAAGACTTGTTTACTACAGGGCACCTTTTATAAATCCACGTGCACTCTTTGTGTAAGTTAATCACCCTTATCTTTTACCTAAACTCATTACTCTATCTTCTGTCTCTATGTTGAACCACGACTACCTCCTGTGCTGTTTAAATGTTTTAATCTGTATTGTGCTGGCATTGTAAATGACTAAGAAGCGTATTTTCAAAGCAGTTAGACTTACAAAGTTACACAGTAAACGAAGGAACTTTAAGTGCTTTGAAAATGAGCCCCACAGTATGCTATAAAGTGCAGCTCTTTGAACATTTTTTACTGCTGTAATTGCTTATCTCCTCTGTCCAGGTTATTCTTGCTGTACAGTGCCTTGGGTGAATTTATTCAAAAAGGCAATAAATAAATAATGCATTAAATGTTAATAAACAGGTACAGTCACAGTTAATGAGCAGCCAATCAGAATCCCTCTTCTGTACAATCACAGCAAATTAGCAGCCAATTAGAATCCTTCTACTGTACAGTCACAGCTAATGAGCAGCCAATGAAAGTCTTTTTATACTACAGTTATCAATAGAAATCAAACAAAATAAAACATGGAAAAGAAATAAGATGATACCTTTTTTATCGGACAACTTAATACAATTCTTGATAAGAGTGGACTAACACTATACTACAGTTAGAACTCTCCAGTAATCCGGATAATTCCATGATGCAATCATAACTAATGAGCAGCTAATTAATGTGCCCTGGAGGTGCCTTTACAGTACCTCCCTGTTTAATGTTGCTTATAATGATCCCATCAGATGAATCTTTTATTTTTCTGTTAAAGATTGATTCTCTTTTGTAGTTCTTGGTTCTATTCGGTGATCGAGGAGCTTTTTGGCACAGACTCTCCACGGATGACTGAAGAGAGCTGAATCCTGTCTGCTCCTTTCTGTTCAGCATAGGGATCTTCCTCCATTTCTGCTGGCATTTCTGCTAGACACTTCTCATGATTCTGCTGTCCCTTGTATCACTTCCTCAATAAAGTAAAAGCAGTGAAATTCCTGGTTCTCCTACTTTCTTCTCTTTTCCCAGGAGAAAAGAGCATCTTTCTAGAGTACATAAGATGTCATCTGTATATTTAATTTATTTATGTATTTTGTGAACTTAGCCTGCCTGCAAACCTAGGTGGGTTACATCCTTTAAAACATATACAATATGATTTAAAAAACACAACTTATTCATTTATTAGACTCTATTAACCACCTTGTGAGGTAGTGGGTGCTCCATGGCTGGATTCCCATAGGATCACTCCCTAACTGAGACTGAGAGTGAGTCGCCTTAGGGTAGGTGGAGTTAACACCTGCAGAGTCAGAGGGGCAGAGCTTAGGCAGGGAGGTGGTTAAATGCCCTGAAGTAGAATAGATCAGAGAGGCCTCAAGACAAGAGGTCTCCAAGAGAGAGAGGCCTGAGTCAAGAAGCCTCTACGAAGCAGGCCTGGGAGAGGATCTCTCAGCAGTGGCGGATTTAGGGTAGGTGCGCAACTCCTTAAACCCCTCTTGGCTCAGTCTTCACCCGGGCAATGACAGCGGCACTTATAGCCTGCCTGTAGCCTGCTCCGGGACTTTCTCGGTTCAAGGAGGAAGCCCCGGAACAGGCCGTGTATGAGTGCTGCTGCTCGGTTGAAGACCAAAGCCAAAACGATTTTAAGGCGGCGAGTGGGTGGGAGACAGAGACAAGCGTGGGGATGGAGATGGGGGTGGCAGCAGCAGCATGGCACAGGGGGCAGGGGAGATGCAGCCCTTGTAAAAAGTTCCTGACTATGCTACTGCCTGTTAGCAATGAGTCTATTTGATTACCAATATACCAGCTGTTGAGAAACTAGAACAAGCTGGTTTGCTGTTGATCTGAAGATGGAAAAACACATTAGCTTGCAGAAAAGACGGCTGATTGGAGATATGATAGAGGTATATAAAATACTGAGTGAAGTGGAACGGGTAGACGTGAATCACTTCTATACTCTTTCCAAAAATGCTAGGACTAGGGGGCACACAATGAAGCTACAAAGTAGTAAATTTAAAACGAATCAGAGAAAATATTTCTTCACCCAACGTTTAATTAAACTCTGGAATTCGTTGCCAGAGAATGTGGTAAAAGCAGTTAGCTTAATGGGGTTTATGTTTAAATTTGTTTATTAATTTTCATTAAATGCAAAGATATCATCAAATATAAGTCATTTTTCAAAGGAAATATATAAAGAGGCAAAGTTACATATTAGTTTAACAGTCCACAAACATTATGAGTGATTCAAGATAGTTTGAAAACCAATGGAAGTTGGAATAATTAAGAATAATACAACTTAAAATTAAGCAGGAGGTAACCCTTTAATAATACAACCTTTTCTTATATGAACTTAACCCTTATCGCCTTGTGCATTAAGGAAAGTACGTAATTGTTCTGGGTCATTCAAAGTCAATAAACACTTGCAAGGAAATCTCAATTGAAAGCTAGCCTAATAGCCAAAGAATCTTGTTTCATCTCTAGAAATTTCTCTCTTCTCTGTTGCGTCCAACGCGAAATATCTGGAAATATTGAGACCTTGCTACCTTTAAATTCCGGATGAATATTTTTAAAGTCTCAACAGAGCTTCTTTGTCTTGTAGAAATACAAATGAAGCAATCAGAGTAGCTCTAGACTCAATATTTTCTTTCGTCTGTTCCAAAAAATCTGTCAAGTGGTTCAGATGTGCTTTCTTGATTTATAGAAACGCTTTGTTGTAATTTTGGCATCACTTTCAAGTAATATATCTCTGCAAAGATGGAAGGGATTGGCCACTGTTGGAAACAGGATACTGGGCTTGATGGACCTTCGGTCTGTCCCAGTATGGCAACACTTAAGTACTTATGTACTTATAAGTCATTATTTTACTTCTAACTTCCAGGTACTGGGACTGAAGAACCAAGCTCCTGCAAAAAGGACAGGTTTATTCTGACCCCTAAATCCCATACTTCTCAAATTGGCTGGCTTAGGTACTGGGACTGAAGAACCAAGCTCCTGCAAAAAGGACAGGTTTTTATCTGACCCCTAAATCCCATACTTCTCAAATTGGCTGGCTTATGTACTGGGACTGAAGAACCAAGCTCCTGCAAAAAGGACAGGTTTATTCTGACCCCTAAATCCCATACTTCTCAAATTGGCTGGCTTAGGTACTGGACTGAAGAACCAAGCTCCTGCAAAAAGGACAGGTTTATTCTGACCCCTAAATCCCATACTTCTCAAATTGGCTGGCTTAGGTACTGGGACTGAAGAACCAAGCTCCTGCAAAAAGGACAGGTTTATTCTGACCCCTAAATCCCATACTTCTCAAATTGGCTGGCTTAGGTACTGGGACTGAAGAACCAAGCTCCTGCAAAAAGGACAGGTTTATTCTGACCCCTAAATCCCATACTTCTCAAATTGGCTGGCTTAGGTGAGAAAACTACCTGATATTTTGTCCTAAATTTTTAAGGCTTGTTGCTTAATCAATTTAATTAGCACTGGGAAACCTCTTCTGTCTTTCTTGCTTTCTTTCTGTTCCTGCCAAGCTCTGATAAAGGGAGGGGCATTTTTACATAGCTGAAACTGCTAGAATTATTGGCAATATCTAGATTTATTCAAAAGAAAGTTATTAATATCTAGGGTAGTTTTAAAAGTTTAATAAACTGTAAGGTCCTTGACCAGACACTACCATTTGGGTCCATTAAGCTACAGAATTCCCTTGATAGCAGCACTTAAGCTGACCCATTGGGACTTATAATCCCACCCACCCACCCCAGGGGTTTCTACACCTTTATAGACAAACCAAATCCTCATTAACTTTACTCCTCAGTCATACACAGGCAGTCTTGCAGGCTATTACTCCAACATAGTACACCTGTTCATACCCATTTCAACCAATCAGGATGACTTTTATTCTCTGCAATAATTGTGCTGCTTTAGTTTCAAGGCAAATCATCTGGAAACTTAAAGCTTGTCCTATCTGTCTTCAGATATCTACTTTAAACAAGAGCTCTATAAAGTAATGCAAGAATTAGATACAATTAAACCAACTTATAGGACTTTGCAGATCATAACTTCTCACCACTGCCTCAGAGAATAAAACCACAAAGGAACAGATGGCTCACAGTAGGCTCAGGCAGAATTAGTCATGTGACACAGAAGCATCCACCCGCACAAGTGTTGCCACTACAAAATTCTTTTGCTCCACTACAGCACTGTGATGTTCCTGAAACTAAAATTGAAGCAGAAAAAGCAAGGAAGAGGCAACAAAAAGAAGAGAAGGTACCCAAAGAGAAAAGACACTCACAATTCACTAAACCCAAAACACATACTAGGAAATGTAGTTGGAAAGCAATGACCACAAATGCTCACAGTCTAAGCAATAAAATTCATGACCTTCAAGCCCTGATGTTGGAGACTGACTTGGACATAGTTGCAGTCACAGAGACATGGCTCCATGGTTCCCATGAATGGGATGTAAACATACCAGGCTATAACCTTTTTAGGAAGGATAGGGAGGGACGTAAAGGTGGAGGAGTAGCTCTGTATGTGAGAGATGATATCGCAGCAACTGAAATGACAGGGAAGTGGGGAAAGGAAGAAGCGATATGGATCACCTTAGAAAGAGAGGATAGAACCTTGGTCCACGTGGGTGTTGTCTATAGACCCCCGACACATTTGGAAGAACTAGATAAAGATCTGATCGCTGATATTCAAAAGTTGGGGAAGAAAAGAGAGGTGCTGTTGTTGGGAGATTTTAATCTGCCGGATGTAGATTGGAAGGTTCCGTCTGCAAAATCAGAAAGAAGTAGAGAGATTGTGGATGCTTTCCAAAGTGCTCAGCTCAGACAAATGGTGAACGAACCCACGAGGGAGGGAGCCACGTTGGATCTGGTGCTCACGAATGGGGATAGTGTGTCAAATGTCCGAGTGGCTGCACACCTGGGAAACAGTGACCATCAACGGTTTGTTTTGATATAACGGCTCATGTGGATGGCAGCCACTCTAAACTCAAAGTCCTGGATTTCAAGCGAGCTGACTTTAACAAAATGGAAGAATACCTAAGGAAGGAGCTGAGGGGCTGGGAGGACATACGAGAAGTGGAAGGACAGTGGTCCAGGCTAAAAGAAGTAATAAACAGGGCCACAGACCTTTATGTAAGGAGGGTAAATAAAGCAAGAGAAAAAGGAAAACCGATATGGTTTTCAAAGCAAGTGGCTGAGAAAATAAAGGCTAAAGAGTTAGCGTTCCAGAAATACAAAAATCTCAAGTAGAGGAACACGGGGAGGAATACGGATGAAACTGAAAGAAGCCAAGAGAGAGGTACGTCTGGCGAAGGCGCAAGCGGAAGAACAAATGGCTAGAAATGTACGGAGGGGAGACAAAACTTCTTCAGGATATTAGTGAAAGGAGAAAGACTAAAAAGGGGATTGTAAGACTAAAAGATACAGCAAAACGCTATGTAGAAAATGATGAAGAAAAAGCCAATTTGCTAAATAGATACTTTTGTTCTGTTTTTACTGAAGAACATCCTGGGGAAGGACCGAGAGGGACTGGCAAAAGTACACCTGAAAATGAACTGGATAGAGCACCGTTCACGGAAGAGAGTGTATATGAACAACTTGGAAAGCTAAATGTGGACAAAGCCATGGGCCCGGACAGGATCCACCCCAGAATACTGAGGGAACCTCAGAGAGGTTCTGGCGGGTCCTCTTAAAGATTTGTTTAATAAATCCTTGGAGACGGGAGAGGTTCCGAGGGATTGGAGAACGGCGGAGGTGGTCCCTCTTCACAAAAGTGGGGATAGGGAAGAAGCTGGAAACTACAGGCAGGTAAGCCTCACTTCGGTTATTGGAAAGTAATGGAAGCCATGCTGAAGGAAAGGATAGTGAATTTCCTGGAAGCCAATAAGTTGCAAGATCCAAGACAACATGGTTTCACCAAAGGGAAGTCGTGCCAAACGAATCTCATTGAATTCTTTGACTGGGTGACGGGGAGAATTAAATCAAGGACGGGCTATGGACGTCATCTACTTAGATTTCAGCAAGGCTTTTGACACGGTTCCCCACAGGAGGCTCTGAATAAACTAGAAGGGCTGAAGATAGGACCCGAAGTGGTAAACTGGATTAGGAACTGGTTGACGGGCAGACGCCAGAGGGTGGTGGTAAATGGAGTTCGCTCGGAGGAGGGAAAGGTGAGTAGTGGAGTGCCTCAGGGATCGGTGCTGGGGCCCATTCTGTTCAATATATTTGGGAGTGACATTGCCGAAGAGTTACAAGGTAAAGTTTGCCTTTTTGCGGATGACACCAAGATTTGCAACAGAGTGGACACCCCGGAGGGAGTGGAAAACATGAAAAAAGATCTGAAGAAGCTGGAAAAATGGTCTAACGTTTGGCAATTAAAATTCAATGCGAAGAAATGCAAAGTGATGCACTTAGGGAGTAGAAATCCAAGGGAGGCGTATGTGTTAGGTGGGAGAGCCTGATAGACACGGACGGGGAGAGGGATCTTGGGGTGATAGTATCTGAGGACCTGAAGGCGATGAAACAGTGCGACAAGGCGGTGGCCGTAGCGAGAGGTTGCTAGGCTGTATAGAGAGAGGTGTGACCAGCAGAAAAAAGGAGGTTTTAATGCCCCTGTATAAGACGGTTGGTGAGGCCCCACCTGGAGTATTGTGTTCAGTTTTGGAGGCCGTACCTTGCGAAGGATGTTAAAAAAATGGAAGCGGTGCAAAGAAAAGCTACGAGGATGGTATGGGAGTTGCGTTCCAAGACGTATGAAGAGAGGCTTGCTGACCTGAACATGTATACTCTGGAGGAAAGGAGGAACAGGGGTGATATGATACAGACGTTCAAATATTGAAAGGTATTAATCCGCAAACGAATCTTTTCCGGAGATGGGAAGGCAGTAGTAGAACGAGGAGGACATGAAATGAGATTGAAGGGGGGCAGACTCAGGAAAGATGTCAGGAAGTATTTCTTCACGGAGAGGGTGGTGAACGCTTGGAATGCCCTCCCGCGGGAGGTGGTGGAGATGAAAACGGTAACGGAATTCAAGCATGCGTGGGACAGGCATAAAGGAATCCTGTGCAGAAGGAATGGATCCACAGAAGCTTAACTGAAATTGGGTGGCAGGGGGAAGAGGGGTTGGTGGTTGAGAGGCTAGGATGGGGGAGGGCAGACTTTTTATACGGGGTCTGTGCCGGAGCCGGTGATGGGAGGAGGGACTGGTGGATGGGAGATGGGAAATACTTTTGCACAGATTTATACGGCTGTGCCCTGAAAAAGACAGGTACAAATCAGGGTAAGGTATACACATATGAGTTTATCGTGGGCAGACTAGATGGACCGTGCAGGTCTTTTTCTGCCGTCATCTACTATGTTACTATGTTATTATTATTATTACATTACATTTGTATCCCACATTATCCCACCTTTTTGCAGGCTCAATGTGGCTTACAATTCATCGTGGATACAGGAAATAGAAAAGAATGTACATTTGGTTTTACAGCAAGTTTTGGGTGCATGATGGTGAAATACATAATACTGGAAACAGAAAAGACATCACACACAGAACAAGAGACCCTCATCTAATACAGAATAAGAAACCACAAATTAAACATGGCACAGCGTAGACAAAAACTACATGGAAATATCATGAAATGCAGACTCTATATGCAGAAGCGTAGCCAGGTTGAGGGCGTGGGGGGGAGCAGAGAGCGGACTGCCGACAGAGCCGGTGTGTATTTTGAACACGACAGATCACGTGAAAAATAGGCGCTGGTGCTTTCGGAAGTCCATTTGGGGGAATGGCCGCTCCCCTGTTGACCCACCTAGCTACGCCTCTGTCTATACACTGTGCAATCCTAGGAAAAGGGAAAGTTTCCTCCTATACTGTGAAAAATACAACACAAAGGAGGCACATTATTTCCCAAAGCTGACATTTCATTCCCTAAAAATGTCACCAGTTTCTCTCCTTTCCCAGCTTTGTCATCCCCCTGTCCCTCATTTCCATCCTCCTCAGACTCACCACTCCCATGACATCATCCTCCTTCTGCTGGCCCATTCCCTCACCAACCCTAGCTCCTTCCCTGTCACTCAACTGCTCCTACCATCCAGCCCTTTTCTTGCCACCTATCCAGCTTCCCATTCTCCCATTTTCACCTCCTCTCATAGGAGTCACTTATCTAAATGATTGGGGGTGCTCAACTCAGCACAAATTATCAAGTCCATAAAAAGAAATTAAAGTATGGTGGGTTGTAACAGAAGTGGTCAGGGTGTCTTTAAATGTAGAGCACAGCAGGTGGTGCACATACAGGGAAGACATATGGGTAAAAGAAATGATAGGGGAACCACTGTAAGTCCCACCAGCGTCTCTTCCTCTCCAACCCCAACTCATTGCCTCAGTTTACTACCCTACTCCCAGTCCATCTTCACCACATTCACGCTATGCCTTCCAGTGCACCCTGGCCCATCTGTACCTTCTCTACCTAACCTGCACACATCATACAATTTTTCTTCTCTCAGACCATCCCTACTTCTTTTTCAATCCCTCCCTGCCTTAATGTTTTCTTCCTCCTCATCTTACAATAAGAAGATGTTTTCTTCCTCCTCGTGCTCTTATTGTTTTCCCCTCACTTCTTTTTCCCAGTGTATAGCTTGACGTGTTTTGGGGTAGGGTGCTTAATTCCCCCCTCCCTTATCTACTGCACTCTCCACTTCCTCCTGACCTAACCTGACCTGCCTTGCCCCCTACTAATTCCTCCTCCCCATTAAGTTCCTTGGGTCAGAACCTCTCTCCTGCAGGCTAGACTCACCCATCTTTCATACCTCCTAAGCAGATTCATCTCATGTTTCAAATATTTTATCCCCTTCCTTCCTCCAATCCCCCTTCCCAGAGCATCTCTATTCCCTGACACCACTCACATCTCCCCATCCCCTGGAACTCACAGACTGAATTACAATAGCAGTTCCACCTCCAGAAAGGCCCTGTGAGCTGCTCCACCACCTGCATGCACAAACCTTGGAAGCTCAGCAATCCGTTGCTCTACAGCCTCCAGAACCACATTTACATATGGTGCTTCCTGTCCTCAATCTGAAAATCCCAAAGATTACATGCTGAGTAGGAAATCGGTGAGCCCAAAGGCAAGAATTCATATCAACCTACTATGCGCCAGCCCACCTGCTAAAGCTCTAGCGGCCATAGAGGTTGGCTTGGGAAGCTACGTTAGCTCTAAATTTAGGCAAACCTGCCTTCTGCAAAAATGGAAATTCTCACTTCATGTGGTGGTAACAGCTTTGGGACAATGTCCCCTCCTTTATTAGTGGTGACTCCAGCACAACATCCCTCTTTCTCTCTCCTTTTACCAAACATCCTCTTCTTTCTCCTCCATTCTCTGCCTAGCACAATTATTCCCCCCCCCCCCCCACACACACACACTTCCATATTTCCCTGGCCCACATGAAGTGGAAGGATATTGGGGTGACACATCACTACAGCACACAGGTCATATACCCCAAGAGCTAGCTTACAGCAGAGCTGTGCTGGGAGTGAGAATGGAAAGCAAGGTTTAGGAACTGAGCCAAGAGAGAAACTAAACTAAGAAACACATGTAGTTTGAGGGTATTTGAATGTGGACAAATGCAAAGTAATGCACAATTTGAAGAATAATCTCAATCAGTTACCTGATTCTAGGGTCTACCTTACAAGTCAGCACTCATGGAAAAGATATTAGTGTCATAGTTGACAGTACGCTGAAATCTTCTGCCCAGTGTGCAAAGGTGGCCAAAAAAAAGCAAACAGGATGCTAGGAATTATTAGGAAAGGGATGCAAAATAAGACCAATATTATAATGTCTCTGTATCGCTCCATGGTGCGACCTCACCTTGAGTATTGTGTTCAATTCTGGTCGCAATATCTCAAAATAGATATAGTAGAATCAGAAAAGTTTCAAAGATCGACCAAAATGATAAAGATTGAACTCCTTCCATGTAAGGAAAGGCTAAAGAGGTTAGAGTTCTTCAACTTGGAAAAGAGACAGCTGAGGGGGGGGGGGGGGGTATGATTGAGGTCTATAAAATCCTGAGAGGTATAGATAGGTAAAAGTGAATCAAATTTTCACTCATTCAAAAGTACAAAACCATGGGACATTCGAAATTACATACAAATACTTTTAAAACAAATAGGAGGAAATAGCCTTTCACTGAAAGTATAGTGAAGCTCTGGAACTCACTGCTGGAGGATGTGGTAACAGCAGTTAGTGTATCTGGGTTTAAAAAAGGTTTGGGCAAGTTCTTGGAGGAAAAGTCCATAGTCTTGGGAGAAGCCACTGCTTATTGGTAGCATGGAATGTAGCTACTAATTGGGTTTCTGTCAGGTACTTGTGACCTGTAGAGGATGAGAAGCAGAGGGATGAAAAATACTTTCCAAATTTGTACTTTGTTACTAAGTACAGCTTAAATGTAACTAGTTACAAGTAAAAATATTGCCCCCCCAAAAAACAACAGTAACTCAGTTACAAATAAAAGTACTGTCAAAACAAAGTATAAGTACTTTGTTACTACCCGTCTATTGGCCACACAATGTTAGCTCTGGAGAGGTGGAGGGAAGGAACTATCCAGGTTCCTTTCTGTTGTGATAAACACAGTGACTGCCCTACCCTAAGGAGGCCGCCAGAGGGCGCTCTCCTACCGAAAGTCTGGAAAATGCCTTGATCTGGTCACTAGAGGGAGCCAAAAGGGGTACACCAGTGTAATGAGCGGAAGGGACAGCTAGGGGGTGCTCATAGTATAGGACCTGCCCTTCCCTGAAGAAGCCACCAGGGGGAACTCTCAGAATAGGAGATGGAAAGTTAGAGAGAGTTCTGGGCTGGGACCTTTCTGGAACCAGGGGGAGGGGCCTAAAGAGGTGGGGAGGATAATTAGCCACCCTGTAAAGAGCGCCCTCCAAGACAAGAGGGAGAAGAGATGGAGGACCTGAAGCCAGCTGGAGAGGGGGGGGGGGGGGGACCTGGAATAAATGGAGCCTGAGGTCAGAGTGAGAAAGTAAAGGAAGAGACCTGCTGGGGGATAACTTCTGGAAGCAGAGAGAGAAGGTTTCCTCAAAAACCCAGGAGGTAATCACCTGATTGTGGACATGTTATTAATGACACTGTGTATTATGTGACGTTGACTAACAGCCGTGGGGTGGAGGATAGGACTGTAGAGTTAGAGTGAAGAAAGTCCTATCCAGTGGAGCAGAAACAAGTTGGAGGATAAGCTTGAAAGAACTTGTTCCCCACAAGACAGGAACTAATAAAGTGGATTTGCATTCAATGTAGAGTGAATTTGCATATTTGTGAAAGCAGAGGAACCAGGGCTATATTCCTCAAAGCAGGTGTCAAGGGGCCCTGCCGGAGTACCAGAAGTGTGACCGGTTACCAGAGGGTATAGCAGGGAAGGATTCACAGAAGCAGTGATAACTGGGGGAACCAACACCCTGAGTGAAGGAGGAGCCCCAGTCCTTGAGGATAGGTGTACAAGCAGCCATAGAGGAGACCGGTTAGAATTCTTCTCTGAAGGCCAAGTGCTGGTAAGTGGAGAATATATGAGTCTGGACAGGAGCCACTAGAGGGCCTCAGCACACATGAGAGACTCCTAGGGGTTTACACTGTTTATTTGGAACGTCACATATCACAAATGTTGAAGCTCAAAACCATGTTGTGAGGGAGTTAGAAGCAGTGTTGCCAAGTGGGTGGTTTTACTGCCCAATTGGGCGGTTTTCCACGACCCGCCGCGGGAAATTTTTGCCTGTGGCGGGTTGCGGTTTTTTGGGCTTGTTTTGGGTCTTTTGGGCAGTTTTTTAAGTGGTTTGTTTTTTTGCCGTGGGGGGCGGGGTTAGTGATGTTCTGGGTGGGTGGGGCTGATGATGGGGAGGCGGGGCCAATGACGGTGGGGGCAGGGTTGATGGGGGTGGGGGTGATGACGCGGGGGTGGGGGTGTCAGGGGCGGGGTTTGACTTTGGGCTGGTTTGGGTGGGGAAAAAATTTTCCACCTGGCAACCCTGGTTAGAAGGAAAGAGCATTTTGTGGTGCCAGGTGTGGTCTGTGACTGCTGTGAGCTTTACTATCTCCTGGGTCTGTGTATAAACCTGGGGATACAGCAGGGTCTCTGTATGTTGTCCAGCAGATGTGCACAAACCTGTTTCAAATATATGTCCACACCCAGGGGGAATTCTGTGACTGGGTGCCAATGCAGCGCACTGAGTGCAAATTCTATTATGTCATCTGTGCACCAAGATGTGTGGCACTTTAGGATGGTATCCTGTCTGGCCAGGAGGGCGGGGCTCAAGGGAAGAGCAGGAAGTCAAAAGCCCTCTGGCAGAACAGGATGGGAAGGTTCTGAGCAAGGATCTTCCCAGAGTGTGTTGGCTGGGCCGCAGTACCTGTGGGGAGTCCCAGGGAACAGACAAGTGGCCCTAGCTCAGAGGTTTGTCAGAATACTGCCAAGGTAAAAGGTTGTCTTTGTGAGGACCCTGGGCTGGAACCAGGCCTGAATTTATATGTGAGTAATCTGAACTGTGTTGAAGAAGCCTGATGAGACAGAACTGTTATGAGATGTGGAATTAAATGTCAGTGTGGTTGCTGCCCAGATTAAGCCTGAGTCTGTTGCAGGAACAGATTGTGGTATTTTGCTTGATCAACAGTAAAGCTTTCCTTTTGATTTACACTGCACCGTGACTGCGTTTGTGAGGACTCTATGCCTGTCCACCAGCCACGCTGCCTCAATCATGAATATCAATGAGATTGTGACTTCTGATTCAGGCGATTCTGCCAGAACATGGACTCACATCAAGTGGATATATAACGCACAGCACAAGTATCGGTGTTTCAGATTATTTTATTTCAGATATACAATAAATTGTTAGACTTGAGCTTTGTGGACCAGCCTTTTGTTTGAGATCCAGGCTTTCTTTTCAGATCCCTGTTTTTCTTTTTTCATCTTCTTGCCCATAGGGAATTGGTTATTTTCTTTTTTTATGGATCCTTTGTAGAGAAAGATGTAAACCATCATTACAGTATAGAATCTCGTTTTTCATCTATTGCCCCAACCACCTATTAGTCCTGGGGGAATTCTGTATAACTGTACAATGCAGAATTTGTGCAGAATTACCCACCCTCACCATCTGATTAGAATTCTGTGTAAGAAGCTAAAGGCTCAGAGGCGTGGTTTGGCACAGTTCAGCTTTCCTCCCTTCCTCCTATGCTCCCTGCTTACCACAATCAAGCGAAGGAGGCACATGGCTCCATAATCGGGCTGCTTCCTCCTTCTCTGCCACCTTGGTCCCAGCTATTCTTTAAGCTGTATGGCTGTACAGATGCCCACACAGCTCAAAGAAACAGTTGAGTCCAGCATGTCAGAAAAGAAGGAAGCAGCCTGATGTGAAGCTGTGCACCTGTAAGGCCTAGACCCCTGCCTCTACAGCTCCATACTATAGATGTGCATGGATAGCACTTCAGTATAGCTGAACTTTTGTCTCAGTATTTGGCAAGGCCTGCAACTCAGCAGGAAGGGCCTGCAACCCACTTTGGCTGGTGCATGAGGTGGGCAATCATTGTGAAAGGAACCTCTTGTTCAGAGACAAGAACTTCTGGTCAAGTCAATCCCAGCCGCTTCGAAGACTGGGTTCTAGGCACAAAATGTCACAAGACTGTTTGGAGCCCTGAGTTCCAAGAACTGCATCTTTGTTGACATCTTGAGATTTTTCTAAACAAAACATCCAGATCAGAACAAATAATTTATCTTCTCTCCGAAGATAGTACCTTTATCAGAACAATATAAAAAGGCATATCCAGAGAGCCAAGAGTTACCTGGTGCTGTCATCAGATCCTAAGCTGACATAATCTCGTGGTCTCATCAGCTCCCCGGAACTCCTCATTTCTTCATTGTTGGAACACTTCAGATGGTGCCTGGCCAGCGTAACCACCATCCCAAGGGGAGCCGAGACTTTTTTCACCGTCAGGTGTATAAATGAGCTCTGTTTTGCTAATGGATAATAAGCAGGTGCTCCAATATTGTGGTCACTTGCCACTCTGTGCGGGCCCCAGTCACCTATGCTTAAAGTATTGGTTGTCAAGTCTCCACCATGTCAACCATATAAGCAGGCATGCATGATGGAGTCTTGATGATAACCACATCTTATCCCCAAGACAGTATTGAACAATACAGATGGACAAATTTCAGTGAGGATATCTTGTTTCTTGATGGGTTCATCTTAACTGTTGTTGCAATCTGCCTTGGGAAGCCTGGTGTTATAAAGATGGAATATATTGAAATTAAATGGAAGTAAAATTAAACTCTTTTCATTAGGGCACATGGGATCACATCTGCATCTGTTTTGTAGAAGTTTACATTTTAGATGCTCAAATGGATTATTCTGTTTTTAACATGTTTTAGGTACAAGTGGTTAAATATTATGTTTAATGCAGATCTCTTATGTTTAAACATAACTAAATGGGCTATAAGCCCCTAATGCAGTCCATTGGTTTTCTTATATTTGGTTCTTTTGATGACTGTGCCATATCTGGTCGATAATAAAACAAGCTCATTGTGAACACTATCTTCCCTAAAAGGTTGTTTTGTGGCTGTACATGAGGAATTATGATATTGTACATATAAGTGTGTGTTTTTGTTCCTAGTCATATATCCAAAAGTGGAGGAGTGGCCTAGTGGTTAGAGTGGTGGACTTTGGTCCTGGGGAACTGGGTTCGGTTCCCACTTCAGGCACAGGCAGCTCCTTGTGACTCTGGGCAAGTCACTTAACCCTCCATTGCCCCATGTAAGCCGCATTGAGCCTGCCATGAGTGGGAAAGCGCAGGGTACAAATGTAACAAAAAAAAATACAGTGAGACAGAATAATAGAATTCAGTTATATCATGGGACTATGTAGATGGATAGGTCTGAAACATTTAACAAAGTTGAGATTAGCATATGGCATTTAAAAGTCTGTCCTTTAATGATGCCACATGTTCAGAAATAATAGCTATAAGTATAGGCCGTTATTCAAACATTATCACATGCAAGAACAGGCATCCATACTTGTTCTGTCCTCCGACAGCCTCGCACTAGTTTATAACGTGATCCTAAAATGTGTGTAATGCCTTTACTGTTATTCTCAGTCCCAAGGACTATCATTGCTGCAGCTTCCCCACTGGAAAAATACATGAGCAATGCACTGTGGGTAATGTAGTTCACAGGCAGTGCAACCACACTTGTTTGGCTGTGTAAGAACTGCTATCACTGGTTGTGAGGCTGCTCAGACCTTCTCTCTCTCCCTCTCTCTCTGCCAAGCTTGGCTCTTTTGTCTTCCTGCTCAGTCTTACTATTCTGTCCACAGAGGTCAGCCAGGTATGACCTTTCCCTCCTATCTCTAGGACTACCCCTTGCTATCCGATAGCAGGCTCTGTCCCCATTGGTCTCTATCTGCTCCTCCCTGTGTGAAGCCCCAACACTTCTTTGTCCTTTCAGCCATGAGGGCCTTCTTCCTCCATTACAGCCAGGGACATGGAGCCAACACCATCACGCTCCAGACAGCTCTGTCCTGATCAAACTCCCTGTAACGAACCTGGATTTTTTACCCTGTAAATATCTTCTTCCAAATGAGATATTGCACATTGCAGTCACCCAGCTTTGGACTATTTCTACCTGTTCAACTATCTTCTCCTCCCCCTGCAATACAACTACCTCTCTTCAGATCTCCACCTCCCACAGCCTCCAGATTAAGAAGTCTCTGTATCCTGAACATCTATCTGTGAGTAAATTATCTGTGATTTATTCAATAAAAGAGACTTTATAAAATAAGAGACTTCAGGTGATTGCTGCGCCAGGGTTATGCTCCATGATATTGGGGCTTCTATTTACCAAACTCCAAGAGTCATGACAATACTCACATTTCAATTGTAAGCAACAAATTCTACAGAGTACATCCAAAATTTAATTTTTGTCTTCTCATTTCCATCTTCCAGAATTCCAGACAGCAGATGTCAGATCAGCAGGCCTGAAAGCACTCCAAAATAAGTAAACTCAGAAACAACACAGTTTATACCTAATTATTCAACCACCCTTAGGATTCACCTTTGGATTTAAAAAGCAAAACCACATGCATGTATGGTCTGGATAAATGAATTATAACAAGCAAAGTTTAAGCAAATTCCCATAATATGTGGTAGCAATAATGAAACAATAATGGAATATTCACATAGCAATCAGGCCTGAGCTAACAGATTTATTTTCCACTGAACATAATTAACTTTGTATGAACTCGGCGGCTAATAGTGTGCTGAACTAGACAATGTTGACACATTTAGACTAATGCTGGATGGAACTTCTGCATGAAGGAAGCCCTTCCCTCATTATTCAAAACCTCTCTGTGAAATAGTAGTAATAAAAAAAGACAAGTGCATTTTTATAATATACCACTTCAACTCTCGGCGGCCTTTTTGAATCGGCGCCGAGATCACCAACAGGAAGGATGCATGCAGGGCAGCGCTCTGGGTAGGAAAGAGGGGGCGGGTTGTGTGGTGGGGGCGGGGCATGTGTTCTCCTTTTTGGGGGACAAAATATGGTAACCCTATCTATTGGTCTCTTTGGGGCAGGAATAAACCTCACTCATTTTTGCCCTGTGTGCAACTCCAGTGGAAATGGCTGCCAAGACGTCCTGTGGCAGTCTCAGCAGCCATTTCCATTGGAGCAGCACACAGCAGGAATGAGTGGGGTTTGGTTCTGCCCCCAAAGACACCATTAGACTGGGGAGGGACTAGTGGTGTCAGGCGTGGGGAGGTGGCTGGGGGGCAGGGGAGTGTTTCAGTTTCAGCTAAAAATGCACAGGCATTTTCGGCCGAAACCCAAGCTGAAATTTGGTTGACTACTATTCCACAGGTACCCAAGTCACTGTGGACATTCTGTCACCATGCTACCCTCCAAGGCAACACCCAGATTGCACTATGCGCTATTTTATAAGGTAGTACATAACAGTGGCGTAGCCAAGGGTGGGCTTGGGTGGGCCCAGGCCCACCCATCTTGGGCTCAGGCCCACCTAGTACCAGCATAACTATAATGTGGCTGGCAGGGATCCCCAAGCCCCACCATCCGAAAACTCCCAACAACTGTCCCTCCTGCATACCTTGTAAATAGCAGATCTTCGCCTGCAGTGAGCAGTGACTGATGCATACTGCTTGCACCGGCCCCATAGCCTTCGCTCTGATGTATTCTTGCCTAGGCGGAAACAGGAAGTTGCATCAGAGGGAAGGGTATGGAGCCAACATCAGCTGTGTGTATTAGTTGCTGCCTGTTGCCGGTGAAAATCTGCTATTTAAAAGGTATGTAGGAGAGGGAGGATATTTGAGAGACCGTATGGCATGCAGGTGAGAGGAGAGACCACATCATCTGTGGGATGAGGCGGGGTTCTTCTGCCCACCCATCTTGGGCCCAGGCCCACCCAAAATTGGGTGTCTGGCTACGCCCCTGCTACATAAGTGCTATTGCTTGTGACAGCTAGGGGGTGTACACATGGGTGGAGCTAAATTTATAGACCTATGAGTTAATAAGATTATTCAGTGGATTAAGTAACATACAAAGAAAAAAGTGGCAACAGAGAGTCTCCGTGAAGGTATTCCTCACTAGATCTTTATGTTAGGAATGACAAACTACTCATCGCCATATTTCAGAATGAGTGTGGTCTACCACATTTTCATTGTGAACTTGATATATCGATCAACCCAGAGCTTACTTTGCATCCTTGAAGTCAATTTATAAACCAAGGATGTGGGCTGCTATCAAAGTCAGTCAATTCTATACTGAGCATTGGGCATGATGGCTTTATTCAGTATTAGCTGGTCTTTCGTTCCATATGCTCCCTTTGTGTTGCCCTTCTGCATTATTTGCCTTGATGTTATTGTAATTGATATGATCATATATTCTGTCAGCATCTACTGTGGTGAACAGCTTGTAAGTTGTGCTTAGAGAAGTTATTGGTCTGTAATTCTTAGAAACATGACTTGGATCTCCCTTTGGAAGAACTGTTCTTCCTATTAGCCACTGCAGTGTTAGGTCTGGCTGCTTGAAGTTGGTCAGGTCTTGGTGGAGTGATGTTAACTGTTTGAGGCAAACCCCAAAATTCGATCACTCCATCTGAGTCAAGGCTCTTTCAGCCTGGGGCTCTTTTTAACCTGCTTTCCAACTCATCTGTTGTTACTTCAGCTCATTTCTTTGGTTTGATGTTTGCTTTATTCAAATTTCCCCATATGCAGGGTATCTATTCTGCTTCTTAATTATGCTAGATGTTCATTCAGAAGAACCAAATCTCCGCAAAACTATAATGAAGCAAAACAGCGAAGATGACTCAAAAGCGATGGACGACGTTTCAGAAAAAGAAAACTGTTTATTAGGGATGATGGAGATTTGACACAGCTGTGTTTTGGCCAACTAGGCCTGCGTCAGGAGTCTATTACAGAAAATCATAATAAGATAATAAATAATACAAATTATATAAGCTCAGCTTAAAATATAAAAGCTTAAAAACATAATATTATAAAATATATATATATAAATATAAAAACAAACTTTGACACAGTTAAACAGTTGTAAAATAAGATTGTACAAAGAACCTCCTATGGGATATGTAATCAAATCTTAATAAAACATAAGAATATAAAGGTAAATAAAATCATCCATTGGAGATATGTAGGGCCCTATTTACTAAGGTGCGTTAGCATTTTTAACGCACCTACAATTAGTGTTTGCGCTAACCATGTTGGCGCCTGTAGGGATATTGTAGGTGCGTACATGGTTAATGCGCGTTAAAGACGTTAACGTACCTATAACGCGGCTTACTAAACAGGGCTCCTAGTGAGAAATGTTGGATTAAAATATAATATAACAAAAGAGAGGGAACGAAGTACAAACTAAAGTCCAAACAAAAAAAACCAGCACCACGGGCCTTTAAAAATGGAACACAGTTCTTTAATGAATGAGCCTTGACAAAAAGACCCCACACGGGCCGTGTTTCGGTGACTAGCACCTGCGTCAGGGGTCTACATAGAATACAAAACATAGAAATAATATATTTTTAAATTTTTTTTAACATATAATGAATAAAACCAAAGATTAATATTTAGACTCATCAAGCATACATATATAAGCCTATATAAACACCTACAGCATTTAATATTTTAACATTGCATTTAATATTTTAACATTCTCATATATTATTATATAGTAATTTGAAAATAAATGGATAATTAATCAAAACAAAATGGTAACTCACCACAGTGATGACGTGGAAAACTTGGGGAATAACTCGAATATATTCCTCTACAATATATTATTCCTTACTTTTGGACAAAAAAAATTTTCATATATTAATATTATGTGTTTAAAACGCTTATTTTAATTATTTATAATATATTTTATAAAAAGGTCATATTATATAATACTGGCTATAACTAAATTTCATATTCATAAAAGCTTAAACTAACAGGTCAAAAATAATTTTTAAAAACATTTTAAAATGTACAATAAATTTCAAACATTACACTGATAATATCATAAACCTTCAAAAACATTCAAATCAGCACAGAAATGAATAAATATATACATCTTCAAATATAAAAAAGCCAAAACTATAATATCTAGTGGCATTACTTGACCTTATTTAAAAAAACAACAACATTTTGTCACTATTCAAAACGCCATTTGCATAATTGATTGCAATTGGCAGATAACAAGATGAATAACAAATTCAAAAGTATTTTATTCATTGACTAAAGTAGCATTAGCAGTTACAGATAAAATTGGTATATAGCAAAACAAGTGTACCCAGAGCTCCAAACAATAAATAAGTGAATAAAAGCCCTGTTAACCTTTTGTCACTATTCAAGATGCCATTTGTATAATTAATTGTGATTGGCAGATAACAAAATAAATGCAAATTTTAAAGGTATTTTGTCACTAGCTAAAATACCATTAGCAGTTACAAATAAAATTTACATAATTAATTGTAATTGGCAGATAACGAAACAAATATACCCAGAGCTCCAAAAGATAATAGAAGCCCTGTTAATGCTATAATCAAACATATAAATTGCGAGTGACCGTACTCACCGCAAATGCGCAGTAGAGACCGAACATTCAAGGAGCAACACTCCAAACCCCGCCTCCACCAGCAGCTCCTGTACCGAACGTAATGCAGCCAATAGGGAGGGAAGGAGGGGGCGTGGAAAACGGAAGAGGACGTAATGCAGCCAATAGGGAGGGAAGGAGGGGGCGTGGAAATCGGAGGAGGACATAATGCAGCCAATAGGGAGGGGAGGGGGCGTGGAAAATGAAGGAGGATGTAATGCAGCCAATAGGGAGGGGAGGAGGGGGCGTGGAAATCGGAGGAGGACATAATGCAGCCAATAGGGAGGGGAGTGGGCATGGAAAACGAAGGAGGACGTAATGCAGCCAATAAGGAGGGAAGGAGGGGGCGTGGAAATTGGAGGAGGACGTAATGCAGCCAATAGGGAGGGGAGGGGGCGTGGAAAACGGAGGAAGATGTAATGCAGCCAATAGGGAGGGGGCGTGGAAATCGGAGGAGGACGTAATGCAGCCAATATGGAGGGGAGGGGGCGTGGAAATTGAAGGAGGACGTAATGCAGCCAATAGGGAGGGAAGGAGGGGGCGTGGACATCAATGGGGGAGGGAGGGAGGATGGAGAAGAGAACCACCATGTACAAGGGCACAGCAGGAACGACGAAGTGGCCAAGGCAACTAAAAAAACCCACAGCAGAAACCAAGCAGGGATCAAAAATCGTTCTGGGGCCAACAGAAAAAGGTAAACAGGTGCATTCACTCACAGCACACACACACACACACACACACACACACACACACACACACACAAGTCCTGCTTTGCAGCATGAAGCAAAGACATAGCTGTCCCGCCCCTTTGGCTCGCTGAACAGCAGGAGTCAGCAGAAGGGGCGGAACAACAACATGTATGCGGGGAGGGGGGAAGAGGGGAGGGAGACCGGCACACGACTGAAAAATGAGCCTGCGTTTCAAACTGCTCTAACAACTGCCTAAAAGGAGACACTGAACCTCCACTGCCACACAGCTCCAACAACTGACTACAAGGAGACACTGAACCTCCACTGCCACACAGGAGACACTGAACCTCCACTGCCTCACAGCTCCAACAACTGACTACAAGGAGACACTGAACCTCCACTGCCACACAGCTCCAACAACTGACTACAAGGAGACACTGAACCTCCACTGCCACACAGCTCCAACAACTGACTACAAGGAGACACTGAACCTCCACTGCTACACAGCTCCAACAACTGACTACAAGGAGACACTGAACCTCCACTGCCACACAGCTCCAACAACTGACTACAAGGAGACACTGAACCTCCACTGCCACACAGCTCCACCAACTGACTACAAGGAGACACTGAACCTCCACTGCCACAAAGCTCCAACAACTGACTACAAGGAGACACTGAACCTCCACTGCCACACAGCTCCAACAACTGACTACAAGGAGACACTGAACCTCCACTGCCACACAGCTCCAACAACTAACTACAAGGAGACACTGAACCTCCACTGCCACACAGGAGACACTGAACCTCCACTGCCACACAGCTCCAACAACTGCCTACAAGGAGACACTGAACCTCCACTTTCACACAGCTGCAACAACTGACTACAAGGAGACACTGAACCTCCACTGACACACAGCTCCAACAACTGACTACAGGGAGACACTGAACCTCCACTGACACACAGCTCCAACAACTGACTACAAGGAGACACTGAACCTCCACTGACACACAGCTCCAACAACTGACTAGAAGGAGACACTGAACCTCCACTGCCACACAGCTCCAACAGCTGACTACAAGGAGACACTGAACCTCTACTGAGACAGGGAGTACTAACAGCTCACAAGCACTCTCTCTCACTCACTCACACACTCTCTCTCATTCACTCACTCACACACACACACAGAGACACCCAAGCACACACACACTAGCTGCTCACTCTCACACTCACTGTCTCTTTGGGAGGGCAGGGAACAGAGGACTGTGGCTTGACATGGGGTGAGGGAAGAGGACAGAGGAGGGTTGCTGGACATGGGGGGAGGACAGGGGACAGAGCAGACTTGCTACACATGGAGGTGAAATTAAAAAAACTCGCCCGTTTTAACGGGCTTAACGGCTAGTATATATATATATATACACATACATACACATATATATGTTTCTCACATCAGCATTCATTTAATAAAATGTCTTCAATATTTCTTTTAGAACATAGCAAAAATGATTTTCATAAGCAATAAAATACTGACTTTCATTTTAACTCGTGTCAAAAGAAAAAAATCTGTATACCTCAAACTGTATTGCCAAACAGAAGGGTTTCAATAAGTATAACAAACCATAATGCCACAGACATTACCAAGAGGATTGTGCAATTGATAAAATTTGTCAAATCATGAGGCAGCAAATATTATAGTGCCTAACTTAGAAACTTCCTACAATTTATTTACCCCCACGTCTCATATGGTAAAAGCTACAAAGCACCAAGGCACTTTCACTTTCTGTATCCAAATGGATGAAAAGCTGTGCTCTCAAAAGGCTCTGCTTTTAATACCAGGTCACACAGGGTGGAAAAAATTTTTAACTTAAGTGAAAACGCCTGATCTTCACAAAGCATTAACCTTTATCCTATCAAATGAATTTAGGTGGTTACTGGGTCTAAAAGCCTGCCAGATATGCAGGAATCATTTACTAGGTCCTAAAGCCCACATCGTTAAAATATCCATTTGTTTAAAATATATATAAAATGACAGGATATTGAGTAATTATCAAAACAATTAACTGACTATATTGCAATTTTAATCTATTTAGCAAATCTATAAATTGTGTGTCTTCAATTAACTGTTCATATGCCAATTTGTTATCTACTCTTAAATTGAATATTTATCAAATATTAAATGACCAAATTTAAAAAGATTTTCTGAACAAATATGAACTTACCATACCCCAATTTTAATCTATTTACTAAGTCTATTAATTATATTTTAAATTTAACTGTTCATATACTATTTTATTATGTCATTAAAAAAGCTTATAAATGCTAAAATTGAGCTTAAACAGCACTTCATTCTTATAATTGTATATTTATATTGTGCCATTATTATCTACCTTATGAGTCTATAAATTGCATTTATAATTAATTATTAAATTCTAAATATAAACTTAAATAATACTACAAACATATGGTTTTATCATTAAATGTACCAATATGTTCTAATGTATTTACTATATGAAATAATTATTAAAAAAATGAATTAAAAACATATGAACATTTTATTGTCCAAAAGTAAGGAATAATATATTGTAGAGGAATATATTCGAGTTATTCCCCAAGTTTTCCACGTCATCACTGTGGTGAGTTACAATTTCGGTTTTGATTAATTATCCATTTATTTTCAAATTACTATATAATAATATATGAGAATGTTAAAATATTAAATGCAATGTTAAAATATTAAATGCTTTAGGTGTTTATATAGGCTTATATATGTATGCTTGATGAGTCTAAATATTAATCTTTGGTTTTATTCATTATATGTTAAAAAAATTTTAAAAATATATTATTTCTATGTTTTGTATTCTATGTAGACCCCTGACGCAGGTGCTAGTCACCGAAACACGGCCCATGTCGGGTCTTTTTGTCAAGGCTCATTCATTAAAGAACTGTGTTCCATTTTTAAAGGCTGTTTTTTTTGTTTGGATAGAAATATAATAACATGATTCAAAATATGAATATATTTGTCACAAACAAAAATTTAACAATGAAAGCCTAGAATGGGTGGCAGAGCTGGTGGTCGGGAGGCGGGGCTAGTGCTGGGCAGACTTATACGGTCTGTGCCGGGGCTGGTGGTTGGGCGGCGGGGATAGTGCTGGGCAGACTTATACGGTCTGTACCAGAGCTGGTGGTGGGAGGCGGGACTGGTAGTTGGGAGGCGAGGATAGTGCTGGGCAGACTTATACAGTCTGTGCCAGAGCTGGTGGTGGGAGGCGGGGATAGGGCTGGCCAGACTTATACAGTCTGTGCCCTGAAGAGGACAGTACAAATAAAAAAGTAGCACATATGAATTTATCTTCTTGGGCAGACTGGATGGACTGTGCAGGTCTTTTTCTGCCGTCATCTACTATGTTACTATGATACAAGGGACAGCAGAATCATGAGAAGTGTCTAGAGAATGAGGTCCTTCGTGTGCCAGCAGAAATGGAGGAAGATCACTATGCTGAACAGGGATCAGCTGTCTTCAGTCATCCATGGAGAGTCTGTGCCAAAAAGCTCCTCGATCACTGAATAAGACCAATAAATACAGAAGAGAATCAATCTTTAACAGAAAAATAAAAGATTCATCTGATGAGATCACTATAAGCAACATTAAGCAGGGAGGTACTGTAAAGGCACCTCCAGGGCACATTAATTAGCTGCTCATTAGTTATGATTGCATCATGGAATTATCCGGATTACTGGATAGTTCTAACTGTAGTATAAAAAGACTTTCATTGGCTGCTCATTAGCGGTGACTGTACAGTAGATGGATTCTAATTGGCTGCTCATTAGCTGTGACTGTACAGTAGAAAGATTCTAATTGGCTGCTTATTAGCTGTGATGGTACAGAAGAGTCAGATTGGTTGCTCATTAGCTGTGACTGTACTTGCTTATAACATTTATTACATTATTTATTGCCTTTTTGAATAAATTCACCCAAGGCACTGTACAGCAAGATTAACCTGGATATAGGAGTTAAGCATTTACAGCAGTAAAAATGTTAAAATAACTGCACTTTATAGCATACTATGAGGCTCATTTTCAAAGCACTTAAAGAAGAACAAACTACCTGTTCCTCTGATCCCATTCCTACTCACCTTCTTAACACCATCTCTCCTACTCTCACCCCTTTTATCTGTCATATCCTCAATCTCTCTCTTTCCACTGCGACCGTTCCTGATGCCTTCAAACATGCTGTGGTCACACCGCTCCTGAAGAAGCCTTCACTTGACCCTACCTGTCCTTCCAACTATCAACCCATCTCCCTCCTCCCCTTCCTTTCCGCCACTGCCTTGACTTTCTCTCATCTCAAGCTGTTCTTGACCCATTCCAATCTGGTTTTCGCCCTCTTCATTCAACTGAAACTGCACTTACTAAAGTTTCCAATGACCTATTCCTGGCCAAATCCAAAGGTCTCTATTCTATCCTCATCCTTCTCGATTTATCCGCCACTTTTGACACTTGATCACAGCCTACTCCTTGATACGCTGTCTTCATTTGGATTCCAGGGCTCTGTTCTTTCCTGGTTCTCCTCCTACCTCTCACTTCACACCTTTAGTGTACACTCTGGTGGATCCTCTTCCACTTCTATCCCTCTACCAATCGGTGTGCCTCACGGTTCTGTTCTCAGTCCTCTCCTGTTCTCTATCTACACTTCTTCCCTTGGCTCTCTGATATCATCCCATGGCTTTCAGTACCATCTGTATGCTGATGACTCCCAAATCTACCTCTCTACCCCCGAAATCTCAACCAGGATCCAGACCAATGTTTCGGCCTGCCTATCTGATATCGCTGCTTGGATGTCTCAACGTCAACTGAAACTTAACATGGCCAAAACCGAGCTTCTCATCTTTCTCTCTAAACCTACCTCTCCTCTCCCCCCTTTCTCTATTTCTGTGAATGGCACTATCATTCTCCCTGTCTCATCAGTTCGTAACCTTGGGGTCATCTTTGACTCCTCTGTCTCCTTCTCTGCTCACATTCAGCAGATTGCCAAAACCTCTCTCTATAACATCAGCAAAATCCATCCCTTCATCTCTGAGCACTCTACCAGAACCCTTAGCCACACCCTCATCACCTCTCGTCTTGATTATTGTAACCTGCTTCTCACCGGCCTCCCTTTTAGCCATTTCTCTTCTCTTCAATCAGTCCAAAACTCTGCTGCGCAACTCATTTTCTGCCAGAGTCGCTATGCTCACATTAGCCCTCTCCTTAAGTCACTTCACTGGCTCCCTATCAGTTTACGCATTCAATTCAAACTTCTCTTATTGACCTATAAGTGCATTCACTCTGCCGCTCCCCAGTACCTCTCCACTCTTGTCTCTCCCTACACCCCCTCTCGGGTACTCCGTTCTGTAGATAAATCTCTCTTATCTGTCCCCTTCTCCTCTACTGCTAATTCCAAACTCCGTTCCTTTTATGTCGCTGCACCTTACGCCTGGAATAGACTACCCGAGCCTCTACGTTTGTGAGTCTCACAGTACAGATCAGCAAAGTGAGCGAATGCGCCGGAGACTGGTGCTGAAGAAGACTAAGGCTGACTTCAGCTTTGAGGTGCAATATAAGCCTGGTAGACGGACAGAATACCAATGCTGACATATTGTCCTGACTACACGAATCAGAGGCTGGGGGAGATGGTGGTGCTGAATCTTGGGAGGCCAACGAGATTCAGCAGCGGTTCCAAGCCCAAAGCCAAAACATCTGTGCTGGAGCCAATAACCCTCCTGTGAGAGAATCAGAGTCTGAAGTGTTCTACCTGTCTGATCTCACTGTGAGAGAGCTGCAGAGAACAGATCACACCTTAAACCCCATAATTGAAGCTCTTTTGAGTGCCAAGATAGAAAATTTTGAGACTTGGTCCGAAGACAGCAAAAAGTTTTGGAAAATGCGAGAGAGACTGAAGTTGAAAGATGGCCTCTTATACAGAGTGATTAAGAACCCCAGAGACCAAGAGCAAATTGATCAGTTAGTAGTCCCAGAGTGTTTAAAAGCAGAAATCTTGTCCACCTACCATGATGAAATGAGACACAGAGCTGAGGAGGCAGTGACAAGAGCCATCCAAAGCAGGGCCGTGCCTAGGGTCTCTGGCGCCCCCCCTGCAGACTCTCATGTCCCAAAACTGCCCGCCCTCTTCTCCCCCCCCCCAACATCCCTTTCCTTTTTTTTTCTTTTAAATTTACCTCCGTCCGGCAGCGCAGGCGCAGCGTCAGTGAAGGAGGCGGTGCTCCCGACGTGTCTAGCCTTCCCTTTGCTCAGTGTCCCCCCTTCTTCTGACGTCAACAAGGAAAGGGATGTTGAGAGAGAGAAGAGGGCGGGCAGTTGGTCAATGGGAGCAGGAGGGCAAGGTAAGCATGGTGCGGTGGCGCCCCCCAGAGGATGGCGCCCCCCTGCCATGCTTACCCTGCTTACCATGTTAGCACGGCCCTGATCCAAAGAAAATATTATTGGTTACAAATGCATGATAATATCCGAAAGTGGGGACGAGACTGTAAACGCTGTCTCTTGGCAAGAGATGTGGCACCCAGAGAGAAGGTCCCTCTAAATTGTTTCAAGACTTCATACCCATTAGAAGTCCTTGCACTAGACTTCACAGTTCTGGAACCAGAAGATAGTGGGGTTGAAACTGTTCTGATTATAACTGACATGTTCACCCGGTATACTGTGGCAGTCCCTACTAGAGACCAGACTGCATTGACTGCCGCCAGAGCCCTAGTCGAACACTGGATAATCCACTATGGTGCCCCAAAACGACTACATTCAGACCAGGGCCGGGCTTTCGAATCGGAGGTGATCAAGAACCTCTGCCAGTTATATGGAATAAGAAAGAGCCGAACAACGCTCTATCACCCTCAAGGTAATGGGCAGTGTGAGCGCTTCAATCGAACCCTACACGAGATGCTGAGAGCACTACCACCCTCCAAGAAGAGACATTGGGGTGACTACCTACCTGAACTGATGCTTGCCTACAATAGTCAGGTTCACCAATCGACAGGCTACACCCCTTTCTACCTCATGTTTGGGAGAGATCCACGAATGTTCTCAGATGTGTTTGCCAGAGGAGAAGATGGCACCGCAACGAACTTGGATGACTGGGTCAAACAACATCATGACAAGATGGCCTTGTCATGGGAAATCACCAGACAGGTGGCTGAGAAGAAGGGGCAGACCCGGAAGAGGTGCTACGACCGGAGAGCAAAGGGGGCCAAGGGGGCCCTACTGAAGAAAAGGAGACAGGGTGTTGCTGCGAGTCCAGAGGTTTGCCGGCCGCCACAAGATTCAGGACCTGTGGGATGACAGAATATACGTGATAGACCAGGTGAACGAACCTAGGGGAAGTAGCCTCAAAGTTGTCCGTGAGGAAGGTGGTCCCGTCAAAGTAGTGCACAGAAACCATGTGAAGGTGTTACCCAATACCATGTGTGATTTAGGGTCCACCTTGGGGTTACCTGAGATACCAGATATTGGTGATAGTGAGAATGGTGACAATGAAAATGACAGTGTACTGTATTTATTGTTGGGAGAGCCTGGTACTTACGTTGGCAGGGAAGATACAGTCCCAAACAGGGAAGTGCCAGATTTAGGGATGGAGCCTGATGTGGAGGGGGAAGTAGAACCCGAAGTAATAGGAGAGGAGGCTGGTGTTGGCCCTCATGAATACCTGTATCCCCCCAGGAGGTCCTCCCGATCAAATAAAGGGAACCCTTCCAGGTATCTGTCAGACAACAACTACCTGTATTGAGACAGGCAGAGTAATGGGGGGAGGAGCATTACTGTGGTGGGCCTGACCTAAAACCTGTGAATGTGATGTGGTATGATGAAGTGTTAGGATAAATGTTGGGGGCAACATTTGTGTACCCGGGAGAAGTGTAAATATAGAAAAAAAAGAAGCCTTTACCTTGTCTCCCCTCCCTTTTTCCCTGAGAGGGGGGGGGGGCATCTTGCAGAGGACAGGAAGATACAGAGGTCTCAGGTCAATAGATGCCAGAGGTGTGCTCTGACTTTCTTTGTTGATGTTTTAACCATAAAATGTTACAAGTTGTGAGTTTCCTGGTTAGGGTTTAAAAAAAAACATTTTCACACACACTCTGAAGCAGTAAGAGGGCGTGGTGGGTTGAAGAGTCAGACAAAGGAACTTTTTTTAGAGTGTCTGCCAGTGTGAGTGCCTGCAGTTAAGAGCCTGCTGCCTTTAAGATATTTAGCTTAGCAGTCCATCAGTGTGAGTAGAGGGTGGGTGTATAACAAAGTACAAGAAAAGGGGGTCGTGCTTTGGGAGGGCTAAATAGGAATTTCCCCTGCTTATCTTTTTATTTGAATTTAGTTAGCCCACAAGGTCCTTTGCCAAAAAAACATACTGATTGGGGTTAGCACACACACCGAGCACATAGAGTCAGGGTTTTCCTTTTTTTGAGTTTTTTTGAGTCAGAGCAGTAGGTATCCTGGAGTTCCTGAGCTAGTGAGCTGACCTCGCCAATCGAGGAGACATGGATGTGGAGAAGACCAAGGTACCCAATGCAAGCGAGCAGCAATGCTAGCGAAGATTTGATATACCGGTAACATTATTGTGTGCATACAAACTGAAAGATATATCAGATCTGAGTACACTAATTAGAGCTGTGTACATGTTTGGAATGTTTTGTGTTATTGCAGAAGTGAGGTTGGGGTTTTGGTAACTGTAATTGTAGTTTTGAACATGTTATTGCCTTTATTGCCTTTGTAACCTTATCACAAAGTATTTAACACCTTGCACTAGTTTTGTGCAATACTAGCAAACTTTAATAATTGGTACCAACATTAAGGAACATAACCAACAAGTGTTTCTATTTATTTTATCATTTAATAAACCATTTAATATTTTTTTTTCTTGTCAAATCCCTTGGCTGCATGGAGTTTATTTGGGAACCCTATTTGAAACTGTGACATTCCTATATATTTATTTCTTTAATTCTTGTAATTTACCCGCTCCACGACTAGGGGGTTTACAGTAGGTTGATATGAATTCTTGCCTTTGGGCTCACCGATTTCCTACTCAGCATGTAATCTTTGGGATTTTCAGATTGAGGACAGGAAGCACCATATGCAAATGTGGTTCTGGGGGCTGTAGAGCAACTGACTGCTGAGCTTCCAAGATTGTGCATGCAGGTGGTGGAGCAGCTCACAGGGCCTTTCTGGAAGTGGAACTGCTATTGTAGTTCAGTCTGTGAGTTCCAGGGGATGGGGAGATGTGAATGGTGTCAGGGAATAGAGATGCTCTGGGAAGGGACTGGAGGAAGGAGAGGGATAAAAAATTTGAAACATGAGATGAATCCAGTGGCGTACCTATGTGGGGCCACGGGGTCCTGGACCCCCGTAGATTTGGCCCTGGACCCCCCTGCCGACAACCCTCTCGACCCCCCTCCCACCGCCGCCCCTCTCGACCCCCCTCCCGCCGCCGACCCTCCCCTGCTGCCGCCGTACGCTACCTTTGTTGGCAGGGGACCCCAATCCCCGCCAGCCGAGGTCCTCTTCTTCCCGTGCAGGACGTCAGACTCACAGAAACAGAACGAAGCCTTGCATGGTGGCTTCATTCTGTTTCTGTGAGTCTGGATGTCAGAAACAGAATGAAGCCTTCGCGGGAAGAAGAGGACCTCGGCTGGCGGGGATTGGGGTCCCCCGCCAGCAAAGGTAGCCCATGGTGATGGTGGCGGGGGAGGGTCAGCGGCGCCGTGGTGGGGGGCTAAAATGTGCCCCCTCACCTCGAGCTCTGGACACCCCTCCCGCCAAAGTCTGGCTACGCCCCTGGATGAATCTGCTTAGGAGGTATGAAAAATGGGTGTGTCTAGCCTGCAGGAGAGAGGTTCTGACCCAAGGAACTTAATGGGGAGGAGGAATTAGTAGGGGGCAAGGCAGGTCAGGTTAGGTCAGGAGGAAGTGGAGAGTGCAGTAGATAAGGGAGGGGGGAATTAAGCACCCTACCCCAAAACACGTCAAGCTATGCACTGGGAGAAAGAAGTGAGGGGAAAACAATAAGAGCACGAGGAGGAAGAAAACATCTTCTTATTGTAAGATGAAGAAAACATTAAGGCAGGGAGGGATTGAAAAAGAAGTAGGGATGGTCTGAGAGAAGAAAAATTGTATGATGTGCACAGGTCAGGTAGAGAAGGTACAGATGGGCCAGGGTGCACTGGAAGGCATAGCGTGAATGTGGTGTAGATGGACTGGGAGTAGGGTAGTAAACTGTGGCGATGAGTTGGGGTTGGAGAGGAAGAGACGCTGGTGGGACTTACAGTGGTTCCCCTAACATTTCTTTTACCCATAAGTCTTCCCTGTATGTGCACAACCTGCTGTGCTCTACATTCAATATCCATTCCAAGTGTTTAATCTGCTTGGGCTACAACCATATCCAAGCAGAATGCAGGCACTGTAGCTGCATGTCTTTGCAAGCCCAAAAGGACCACTTAAACTTGTTCCAAAACCATTATGATGCACAGAAGTGTCTGCTTACCTGAAAAGATGGCTCTCTGTATAGAGCTTGGATGTCTCTGCACATTTGAGTTGATCCTTTTTGGTAATCAATAGAAATCAAACAAAATAAAACATGGAAAAGAAAATAAGATGATACCTTTTTTATTGGACATAACTTAATACATTTCTTGATTAGCTTTCGAAGGTTGCCCTTCTTCGTCAGATCGGAAATAAGCAAATGTGCTAGCTGACAGTGTATATAAGTGAAAACATTCAAGCATTACTATGACAGTCTGACAGGGTGGGAGGATGGGGGTGGGTAGGAGGTATGCATGGGGACATCAAAGCATATCATTGATATTCTAACAGGATAGGTGTGGATAGGTGAGGGGAGGGTGATCAACAGAGAGATACAGCTTTATGGTTTACTAGTAAAAAAGGCCCGTTTCTGATACAAATGAAACGGGCGCTAGCAAGGTTTTCCTCGGAGTGTGTATGTTTGAGAGAGTGTATGTGAGAGTGACTGTGTGTGAGAGAGAGACTGAATGTGCAAGTGTGTGTGTGTGTGTGTGAGAAAGAGAGAGTGAGTCTGGGTGCGAGTGTGTGTGAGAGAGAGAGTGTGTGTGTAAGAATGAGAGTGTGTGCAAGTGCGTATGTGAGACACAGTGTGAGAGAGAGAGAGAGAGTGTGTTTCACACAGATACAGTGTGTGCGAGAGAGAGAGTGTGTGTGAGACACAGACTCTCTGTGAAACTGAGTGTATGAGACCAAGAGAGTGTGTGAGTGACTGTGTGACACATAGAGAGTGAATGTAATACAGTATGAGACATAGAGTGTGTGAGAGACAGTGTGTGAGAGTGAGAGAGAGAAAGACATTGACTGTGAGAGAGAGAGAGAGAGAGAGTGTGTGTGTGACAGAGATACCTCCCTCCCCTCTCTGGTGTCAGGCCCCCCCCCCCCCTCTCTCTGGTGTCAGGCCCCCCCCCCCTCTCTCTCTGGTGTTTGAGCATTACTGTGAAGGACACTGAGCTCTGGCTGTACTTCAAGGGACTGACCAATCCTATTTAATAGAATGCACCTCTAACATTCTGAAGCCAAGAAACCTTGTGTGGTTGGTCACTTCTGCTTGTGACGAACCCGGAAGTACGTGATGTCAATTCAGGAGATGGATACAGAGAGCAGGAATGCCTCAGCCATGCAGTCAGCTTCAGAATGTTGGAGGTGTGTTTTATTATATAGGATAATGGGCTAGGAACCCCAGATCCTTGTTAAGTCCTTTCTGTTGGGTGTTAAAATATTCAATCATTCTGACTTCAAAGGTCTTACGTTCTTGTATGGTTTTAAAGTTACCTTTCAGGATTCTCACTGTGAAGTCACTGGTACAGTGTCCTGGTCCTGTAAATGCTGACCAACAGGGGTGGGAGCCCTACTGGCACCAGTATTGTTCATGTGATGTCTATGAAAATTGAATCTTGTCTTAAGCATCTGGCCTGTTTCTCCAATATAGCATCCTTCGTTACATTTTTTACACTGAATGATATATACCACATTGGAAGATGAACAAGTGAAAGATTCCTTTATGTTGAATATCTTTCCTTTGTGGATGACTGTGGGGTCCTGTGAAATGTTTTGGCATAGTTTACAACTGGATAAATTACAGAGAAGTGTGCCCTTCTGTTCCTTTTCAGTCTGTGATGGAAGTTTACTTCTGATTAGCTTGTGTTTTAAGTTGGGTGGCTGTCGGAAGGCCAGTACTGGTGGGGATGGGAATATCTCTTTCAGTAATTCATCCTCCTGGAGTATAGGTTGTAGATCTCTTATGATTTTCCTCAGTTTTTCCAGCTCTGGATTGTATGTCACTACAAGGGGGATTCTGTCTGTGGCTTTTTTCTCCTTGTACTGTAGCAGGTTCTCCCTGGGTGTTTTGAGGGAGGAGGCAATATTCTTGGAGATTATTTTGGGGTTGTAGCCTTTCTGTTTGAAGGATGCAGTCAGGCTTTTAAGGTGTCTGTCTCTGTCCCCTGGGTCAGAGCAGATACGGTGGTATCTTGTGGCTTGGCTGTAAATTATGGATCTTTTTGTATGTGAAGGATACCCTTAAGAGTGGACTAACACGGCTACCACACTCCCCTCCTTTTTGGTAGAAATTCCATATGTCTTCCACTGCAAAGGGCCAGTATCAAATATCAGTCAAACTAGTGCATAGCTGTTTGGTGGTTCTCAGGAGGGAAATTCTGAGCCAGACCTGGATTTCTGCAACTCTATCCAGGTACATTATGCCCAAAGTGCTGACTTCAATTGGTAGTTTCAGAGACTACAACTAGAACACTGTAGACTGGCCAAAATGTTTCCCTCCTGAAGCTGGATAACTTGGCTGCTCTGCAGCAGTGGGCTGAGAACCAGGGAAGCCGGACCAAGTCATTTTCACTCTCCATTACCTCAAGTACACAAATCAGAGTTTCTAAGGGTGGACTTCCTGAAAGCATCAGATTTAAGGGCAATCCCCCGGATTCTATTAGCGCGCCTAGAGATCCGCACCAATTCTATAATAATGTGCGCAACTTAATTGGCTTATTAAGCTAATGAGCACCGATAACAGCACTTAAGCAATAATGAGCACTAATTGGCACTGATTAGAATTTAGGCGCACAGCTCGCTAAGCGTATTCTGTAACAAAGTGCACCAGACTACATACGTGCACCACTGCTTTGGCTCCTAGCCACTACTCATTTGCCTCCCCCCTTGTTCCTTCTCACCCAGTACTTCCCTCGCCCTTAATTGTCTTGTCTATCTATTGAGCAGGGACTGTCTCTCTGTGTCAGGTGTTCAGCGCTGCGTGCGTCTGGTAGTGCTATACAAATGCTAATAATAATAATAATAATAATAATAATAAAGACACCCTGACCAGTTCTGTTCACAACCCACCATACTTTAATTTCTTTTTATGGATTTGGTAATTTGTGCTGAGTTGAGCACCCCCAATCATTTAGATAAGTGACTCCTATGAGAGGAGGTGAAAATGGGGGAATGAGAAGCTGGATAAGTGGCAAGAAAGGGGCTGGATGGTAGGAGCAGTTGAGTGACATATCTCTATCATATCTCCACTCAGCCGTCTTTTCTGCAAGCTAATGTGTTTTTTCCATCTTCAGATCAACAGCAAAACAGCTTGTTCTAGTTTCTCAACAGCTGGTATATTGGTAATCAAGTAGACTCTCTCTCTCTCTCTCTCTCTCTCTCTCTCTCTCTCTCTCTCTTTCTCTCTCATTGCTGACAGGCAGTAGCATAGTCAGGAACTTTTTACAAGGGCTGCATCTCCCCTGCCCCCTGTGCCATGCTGCTGCTGCCACCCCCATCTCCATCCCCACCCCTGTCTCTGTCTCCCACCCACTCGCCGCCTTAAAATCGTTTTGGCTTTGGTCTTCAACCGGGCAGCAGCACTCATACACGGCCTGTTCCGGGGCTTCCTCCTTGAATCGAGAAAGTCCTGGAGCAGGCTGCAGGCAGGCTATGAGTGCCGTAGTCACTGCCCGGGTGAAGACTTAGCCAAGAGGGCTTTAAGGAGTTGCGCACCTACCCTAAATCCGCCACTGCTGAGAGGTCCTCTCCCAGGCCTGCTTCGTAGAGGCTTCTTGACTCAGGCCTCTCTCTCTTGGAGACCTCTTGTCTTGAGGCCTCTCTGATCCATTCTACTTCAGGGCATTTAACCACCTCCCTGCCTAAGCTCTGCCCCTTTGACTCTGCAGGTGTTAACTCCACCTACCCTAAGGCGACTCACTCTCAGTCTCAGTTAGGGAGTGATCCTATGGGAATCCAGCCATGGACCACCCACTACCTCACAAGGTGGTTAATAGAGTCTAATAAATGAATAAGTTGTGTTTTTTAAATCATATTTTATATGTTTTAAAGGATGTAACCCACCTAGGTTTGCAGGCAGGCTAAGTTCACAAAATACATAAATAAATTAAATATATAGATGACATCTTATGTACTCTAGAAAGAAGCTCTTTTCTCCTGGGAAAAGAGAAGAAAGTAGGAGAACCAGGAATTTCACTGCTTTTACTTTATTGAGGAAGTGATACAAGGGACAGCAGAATCATGAGAAGTGTCTAGAGAATGAGGTCCTTCGTGTGCCAGCAGAAATGGAGGAAGATCCCTATGCTGAACAGAAAAGAGCAGAGAGGCAATGGCGTACCAAGGGGGGGGGGGCGGTGGGGGTGGTCCACCCTGGGTGCACGCCGCTGCGGGGTGCCGCGGAACGCACCTGTCGGCTCCGAGTTCGCTAACTTCGCTCGTTCGCTGCAGCTCCCTCTGCCCCGGAACAGGTTACTTCCTGTTCCGGAGCAGAGGGAGCTGCAGCGAACGAGCGAAGTTAGCGAACTCGGAGCTGACAGGCGCGTGCCGTGGCACCCCCCCAGCAGCGTGCACCCGGGGGGAGTGTCATTTTGCCGGGGGGGGGGGGGTCATTTCGCAGGGGGGGCCACATTGGCGATCCGCCACGGGTGTCATCCAGGCTAGGAACGCCACTGCAGAGAGGATTCAGCTGTCTTCAGTCATCCAATGAGAGTCTGTGCCATTGTGCCAGAAAACGCCTGCAACACTGAATAAGACCAATAAATACAGAAATCAATCTTTAACAGAAAAATAAAAGATTCATCTGATGGGATCACTGTAAGCAACATTAAGCAGGGAGGTATTGTAAAGGCACCTCCAGGGCACATTAATTAGCTGCTCATTAGTTATGATTGCATCATGGAATTAACCGGATTACTGGAGAGTTCTAACTGTAGTATAGTGTTAGTCCACTCTTATCAAGAAATGTATTAAGTTATGTCCGATAAAAAAGGTATCATCTGATTTTCTTTTCCATGTTTTATTTTGTTTGATTTCTATTGATAACTGTAGTATAAAAAGACTTTCATTGGCTGCTCATTAGCTGTGACTGTACAGTAGAAGGATTCTAATTGGCTGCTAATTTGCTGTGATTGTACAGAAGAGGGATTCTGATTGGCTGCTCATTAACTGTGACTGTACCTGTTTATTAACATTTAATGCATTATTTATTTATTGCGTTTTTGAATAAATTCACCCAAGGCACTGTACAGCAAGAATAACCTGGACAGAGGAGATAAGCAATTACAGCAGTAAAAAATGTTCAAAGAGCTGCACTTTATAGCATACTGTGGGGCTCATTTTCAAAGCACTTAAAGTTCCTTCGTTTACTGTGTAACTTTGTAAGGCCAACTGCTTTGAAAATACGCTTCTTAGTCATTTACAATGCCAGCACAATACAGATTAAAACATTTTAAACAGCACAGGAGGTAGTCGTGGTTCAACATAGAGACAGAAGATAGAGTCATGAGTTTAGGTAAAAGATAAGGGTGATTAACTTACATAAAAAGTGCACGTGGATTTATAAAAGGTGCCCTGTAGTAAACAAGTCCTGCTACAGTATGTGCAGTTGGTGTCAGTCCTTGTGTGTCTGACTAGCTAGTTACATGCTGCTTGCGTTTAAAGGCTTGGAGAAGAGCCAAGCTTTCACCTGCTTCCTGAAGCAGAGATAACCTTTCTGAGGGGGCTACTCTGGAGAAGGCTTGTTTGGTGCATCCTTTGGAGAGGGTGAGGTTAGGGATATTCCTTGGAAGGACTTTAGTAACCTTGGAGGTACCTAGAAGGAGATCCTGTTCTTCAAGTATTCTGGCCCATTTCTTTTAAGGGCCTTGAAGATCAGAGAGAGAGTTTTTAATTTAGCCCTGTATTATACTAGTGTAGCCAGTGAGGATTTTGTTATCTTATTGCTCATGTTTCCTTTTTAATAAGGACTGCTCTCATGTCTGTTCTCTGATATAATGAAAGTAAAGGGCTCCAGCTCTAAGGGAGGACACTGCCAGTATTTAATGCTGTGAGAGACATTTCTGTGTCCCACTCCTTTCCTCAGGGGACAGTTAGTGCCCCCTCTGCAGTGTTTCTAGACCCACACTGTCAGAAAATAGGCTCAGGTCTCTCCTGAATCCTCCCACTTGGTGTACATGGGGTTGGCACTGAACCACAGGACTGACCCAAACTGCAAAATGTTACAGGTGGAACTGGGAGGCTCATGGAACACAACTGTCACATCCTGTCAATGCTGAAGTAAGATTTCAGTAAAATTATTCCAGAGGTCAGTGGTGGGGAAGAATTGAGAGGAGGAGGGGGAAGCAAATGTTGGTTTATAAATGTGATCAACCCAAAGTAGTAGAAAACAAGAGGAAAAGAATATCACTGGGCAGACTGGAAGGGTCAGTTGGTTTGTATTTGATGTTTGTTACTCTTTCAGCACAAGATTAGTCATTCTGATTGCAGGCTGTTAATGTCCAGTGATGTGAAAAGTATTGACTCCCTCCTGATTTCCCCTGAATGGATTCTACTACTACTGAGCTTAAACGTAATAAAAAAAAAGTAAGATGATAAGATACCTATATTATTGGACAATCTTAATACAATTTTCTGTAATATTAGACAAAGGAAACCCGAGTAAACATACTAAGGTCATTTTTATCGTAGCCACAAAAATGGCTTTTTTTCTATTTTTTTTGCATTAATGGCCATTTTTTACAATTATACACGACCCATTTTATACGCAATAAGGGCTCCTGTTTCATCTGTGCACCAACCAGTTAGCATGTTATAGTTAGTGCAGGAATTCCCATTTTCTGCCCCGACTCCCCCCCCCCCCCCCCCCCCCCCACCAAAAAGAAACTTTTTTTTTAGCTTGCACAGATTTCAGAGTTACTGCAGGACGCTTGAGTGCATCCCATAGTACTCCATGTTTTGCTGCATTAGGTACATGCTAGTGTCTAATCTAAGGACCTCACAGTTTTAAAATTATTAATTTATTTAGGGGTGGTTTACAAATGCACTCTAGCATTTTTAGCTTGTGGTAAAAATCAGCTGGTGGTAAACGCTAAGATGCCCCTAGGAATATAATGAGTGTCTCAGCATTTACCGTCATCTGATTTTTACCGCAAGCTAAAGACCCTCTTAAGGAATAAAGTTATGCAACATCCAGAGTAGTACAGAGAGGAAAAAAGCACTACTGGGCCTTCAAGACTGAGACAACAGGAGTCCTTTATTAAGATCAGACCCGACATGGGCCGTGTTGCGGCGCAAACATCGCCTGCCTGAGGGGACCAAATTTAATATCAAGAGGCGCAGGTAGGGAGCTCAGTAGGTATGGATTCTGACCGACGGCGTTCTACGGGAGTTTCTCAAATCTCTTTGGTGGGGAGTTGTATTCCTATTTGAGAATCCATACATACTGAGCTCCCTATCTGCGCCTCTTGATATTAAACTTGGTCCCCTCAGGCAGGCAATGTTTGCACCGCAACATGGCCCCAGCACAAACAGCGTGTCCTGTTGTGTTTCCAAATCACCAGCAAGTAGTCTGCTATCAATATAGCAATATATCTAAAATATGAAGCAGATTTTACCTTCAGATAGCAGCTTCTCGATATCGGAAATGAGAAGTGGGATGTCCTAGAGGGGAAAACAGAAACTTAGGTAAGAAAGGAAATATTTCTGAGACAGTAACACAATGATAGATCTGGCAATAGATGTTAAGAACCTTCTAAAGGAAGGAATGAAAACAGTCATAATAGAGAAGAGCTTCTCATGGGAAGGTCACAGATTAGCAAAGTCATTTTATAGAGACCAGGAGACAATCTTAGAAAATGCAGGGATACATTGCAACTCTCCCTCCCTCTGCCCAAACGATGCCCCTGGGGCACCTATGTAAAGATCACGACATTGATCTGGACTACAGCAGAGGGGCAAATACATAGAGGCGTCTTGTTATAGAAATTCCCACGTTAGACTCTATACACAAGTCGTCATTTTATATTCTAACCCTTCACTCTAGAAGTCCGTCTCTGATGACTTCCAGCACCCAAGCGTCTGAAGTTATTGTGGTCCACTCGCCCAGAAACGAGGACAGCCGTCCTCCAATCTGCACTGAGACGTGGACCAAGGCCCCGTCATTGGGTACGAGACCCTGGGGGAGGACCGGAGGGAGCACCTCCGGGACGGAGGTCTCTGCGAAAGGAATGCTGCTTGGGGGAGAAAGTCCTCTTGAAGGAATTTGGTGGGGCCCCATCCTAGCCCCGCCCTGCCCTAGCCCCGCCCCAGCTCCACCCCATTGATTACTAAATTTTTAGAACATTTTTATTTATGAAATTTCAAATAAAAACAAATGAAGCTAAATTTGTACAGAAAAACTGATTGAAATAATAAGCACAATGCTATCATGAACCCCCCCTCCCCAGAAATTATTCAGTTCAAGTCTACTACAATTAGTAGTTCCAATTCTCATAACCCCGGGGGGTCAGAGGTGCGGACACACAATCTCTCCACTGCAAAACACTATACACAAACTTGTGCAAAAACACACTCATAACCTTACCAAACCATAACAGCACTAATTCCAAGGACAGGATGAGCTACAACCTTATGCGTGGAAAGGCAGAACTGTAATTACACCAGGCTCTAAAACACCAATACACTACCTCGTGAAAAAACAAAACAAAAAGGGCTGCAAATACTACACGCTAGCAGGATACTGCACCCTGATCACACATGAAAAACACACGACACAACAAATATGAAGGCAAAATACTGAACTGGAAAGTTACCTCAAGAAGTCAGACTCAGCATGCAGCAATACCAGAAAAATTGAAACTTACATGAAAAATATCACAGATGCACATTTCCAAAAGCTGACATATTCCAATTAATAAATTCTGAATAAAATACTTTTTTCTACCTTTGTTGTCTGATTATTTAGTGGAGACCTTACAATGGCCATCGCTCATTCCTAGAAATGACCCTTAAGAAATAGGGATCTGCTGTATACTGGGGACCCAGATTGGCCACTGTCAGTGACATGAAGCTGTGCTTAGTCGACCATGTTTTTTCTTCCATTCTTGGGTAGCCACCTTTTCAAGCTCAGGGCCAGCTTGCAGTCTCAAATCTATTGCTCCGTGGCTGTCGGTGCATTGCTACACAATCATCAGAATAACTTTTCACCAAGTCACTGTCACCATTTATCATTATCAATAGACTCAAGGAGTGTACTAAAAATATATGCTCTTCTCAGGTCAGAACCTTTTCAGCAGTAATTCAGTCCCACTGGATGCCAGTGATTACCCACTCTAACATCATAAACATTCTCTCCTTTCATAAGCATCAGGTCCAATATGGCCCCATCCCACTTGAGTTCCATTACCAGGTTCTGGAGCAATTCTCCTTGTAAAGGTTCCAGGCTCTCCCTACTTCAAGATAATACCACAGTAGGGATATACAAATCATCATCCGGCATATTGAAATCAGCTATCAATATTACCTTTCACAGCAATATTGTGCATTTCCTATTGAGATGGTTTCATTAGCATCAACATCTCTGATACATTGTAAAATGTTACAGCTTCCCAGGTGAATCTTAATTCATGGAAATGACATTACACATCGTGACTTAGAAAGATCAAAAGTACATGAGTTTGATTAGTGTGTGGAAACTATAGCAATTTGATTCTAGCACAGTATCACACTTGGGAAATGAAATATATGAAACAGGTACAAAAGCAACCTGAGCTAGTAAAGTTAAAAATACAACACAAAACCTGACATATTTAATAAGCTGCTCATTTCACAATTTTTTTCCAGTCTCCAAAACAGTCTGTTTTTCATAAATTGCTTCTTCCTACTTCAGTTGCAGAGTTTGTTGGGGAAGGGAAAGGGAGAATACTTTTGCAATAGTAAGGATGGCTCAGGCTGCTCACCTCCGCTCTAGTCTCCGCCTCCGACCAGACCACGACGCTCCCTGGCTCCAGCTCCTTTACCTGATGGCTGCAGGCTGCTCACCTCCGCTCAGTCCGACCACGCTTTCCAGCTCCTTCCCGCTCAATGACTCCCGCCCGCCCTCACCGGAAACAGGAAATGTCTGATCATCGGAAGGCAGGACATTGGAAGGTGGAAGGGAAGCTGGGTGAGCGAAGCCATCGTGCTGCCTGTGGCTGCTGCAACTGTCAGTCTGTTGGTTCGGAGCAGGCCGCTGCAAGTTGCTTGCAACTCTGTTGTCGACGTCATCATGGGACGGGACTGGGAGGCGGGAGCTGGCGGGGGGAGGGGTGGTGAGCGAGCGAGCGATGATCACGGTCCGGGGAGAAGCGAGCAGCTGCAGCGGGATCGGATTATGAGGGGAGAGGCAGAGTTGAGGCGCGCCACGCGGGGCCTCCTAAGCGCGGGGCCCTATGCGGCCGCCTCGGTCGCCTCTCCCTAAGACCGGCCCTGCCTGCACGTAAAAGAAATGTGGACCGTCGGGTCTTTCCTCACTCTATCTGTCCCGCCCTCCGCTGACGCAACTTCCTATTTCCGCAAGGGCGGGGCAGACAGTGAGAGAAGGCCCGACGGTCCACATTTCTTTTACGTGCAGGGCAGGGCGCCTCGCCTCCCGAAATTCTTTTTAAAGGTAGGGTGCGGGAGCTGGTCAGGGGGAGGGGGTGTCATTGTGCTGCACCCGGGGGAGGGGTGCAACGGCGAACCGCCCCGCCCCGGGTGGCAGCCCCCCCTGCTACGCCACTGCTTGTGGGACAGGGTAGAGTTTTTATTTATTTGTTACATTTATATCCCACGTTTTCCCACCTATTTGCAGGCTCAATGTTCTTTTGCCCACCCAAAATTGGGTGTCTGGCTACGCCCCTGGGTGTATGTGAACTTTTCATCAAGTAGTAATCAAGAAACTCTTCTTGCAGCGGAAATGAGAGACTGAACATATCCTGATATTGGGTTAGAAATTGCTCAACCTGACCAAAAGTGAAATAGACCCTACTGACAAAATTGAAGGTAGCTTCTCACAAGCACACTTGGCTACACTAGTCTAAAATGCACTGACTGCACCAAAATACTTCTGTTTATTATGAGGGCCGATATGCACTTTCTCTTCTGCACAAGCATTTTTGTGAACACCTCACAAAGAGGGATGTGTCTGGAAACCGATTCTCTAGATTATCAAAGTCTGCACTGTTAAGTGAGCTAACGCTTCTAATCACTTGCAGTCAAAAAACCTTTCCAACAGTTTCTCATTACACTAAAAATCATAAGTTCTAACATGGATCTTCTTTCTGTAGGAACTTGTTAGCGGTGCTAATTCTGGGAGGCCAGCCTGGTGGAACAGTAGGTTTACCTCTCTCACAGAACCCTGCAAACAGGACGGAATGTTTTGAACCTTGCTCAGCTTTCATCAATAGACAGAAATAGCTTCTCAGACCTGCAAAATGCAGCAATAATCTGCTGACAGCTATTTCTAAACTAAGATGGACAAGTTTTTCAACCTGTCTCTTAACTACATTGTCTACAGAAAACCCAGCTCAGTTTACCCTTAGTATCTCATTCTCATCAATTCTGGAAAATATTTCCTTTTCAGTGCCCACATGAATGCCTGTAGTAACACATATTTCAGCTACCCAGGTGGTTTTTTTTAACTAATGTGCATTAATTAGTTAGTGAGAATCAGGGCAAGTTAATCACTACTGCAGGACCTACCACAGTGGCATAACAGATTAGGTGGGCTAATTTGCTTATTAACTGAGTGAGACAGAGAGATACATTGTTGTACATAGTGGAACCCTACAGGGACATTGTAGAGAAGTCCTACTTCTAGTCTAGATGTTCCTGTGCTGCCTTGGATGGAGGTCTCCTAAAAGAAGAGCCAATAGTGTGCCAAGGGTTGGATGTTGGGGTGGTCCGCCACAGATGCAGGCAGCAAGGAGGTGCACGAAGCAGTCACGCAGCAATCAGCTCTGCCGGTTCCCTGCCCTCTCTAATGATACTTCCAGATCTGGGACAGGGGACCGAAGGAGCCAACAGCAGAGCGTACTGCTCCGTGCACCCCCAGTTGGTGAGAATGATGTGCTTCGGGAAGCAGGTGGGTGATGTGCATTGGGACGAGGAGGGGTGATGCGTTGGGAGGGGGTGTAGCTGTGATCCACCCTGGGTGGCAGCCAACCTAGGTATGCTATTGAGGAGAGCATCATCCTTGTGAAGTAGGAAGGAATCCTGTAGTCAGGACCTGCCCACCAGGGGATGCAATATCCTCTTGCACTGAGGATGTATCTTCAAGAGCTTTGTCCAGGAGGGAAGGGGTTAGGACAGCTGTTGTAGCTGGTGATTCGATCATTAGGCATGAAGATAACGGAGTGGCTGGTGGACATGAGGATCGCATGGTCACTTGCCTGCTTGGTGCGAACTTGGCGTATCTCATGCATCACCTAGATAGGATTTTAGATAGTGCTGGGGAGGAGCCAGCTGTCTTGGTACATATGGGTACCAATGACATAGGAAAATGTGGGAGAGAGGTCCTGGAAGACAAATTTAGGTTCTTAGGCAGAAAGCTGAAATCCAGATCCTCTGAAACGCTCCCCGTTCCATGCGCAGAATCCAAGAGACAGGCAAAGCTTTGAGGGATTTGGATTTGTCAGGAACTGGGCAGTGGAGCCTGATCTGAAAGGATGGACTCCAGGCTGCTGATGCTAACAACTGAAAAGAAGATAGAGCAACTTTTATACAACGACTAGTAAAAAAGGCCCGTTTCTGATACAAATGAAACGGGTTCTAGCAAGGTTTTCCTCGGAATGTGTATGTTTGAGAGAGTATGTGTGAGAGTGACTGTGTGAAAGAGAGAGGGTGAATGTGCGAGTGTGTGTGTGTGATAGAGAGAGAGTGAGACTGGGTGCGAGTGTGTCTGTGAGAGAGAGAGTGTGTGTGTGAGAATGAGAGTGTGTGCCATGGGCCCCCCTCCCTCCCTCCCTTCCTCCCAGTTCCAGGGTCGTCCCCCCCGCCCTCTGTCCCTCCATCCGAATTCCAGGGTTGTTCCCTCCCTCTGAGTTCCAGGGTCGTCTGTCCCCTCCCTCCCTCCGAGTTCCAGGGTCGTCCCCTACATCCCTCCCTCCCTCCCTCCGAGTTCCAGGGTTGCCCCCCTTCGTCCCTCCGAGTTCCAGGGTCTTCCCCCTCCCTCCGAGTTCCAGGGTTGTCCCCTTCCTCCCTTCCTCCGAGTTCCAGGGTCATTCCCTCCCTCCGAGTTTCAGGTTCCCCCCTCCCTCCCTCCCTCCAAGTTTCAGGGTTCCCTCCCTTCGAGTTTCAGGGTTCCCCCTCCCTCCCTCTGTCCAAGTTTCAGGGTCCCCCTCCCTCTGTCCGAGTTTGAGGATCCCCCCTTGGAACGTGACGTTGCACGTATGAGGGTGTCGTCATCCCTCCCTTCCTCCCTCCCTCCCTTCCAGTTCCAGGCCCCCTACCTCCAAATTTTAAAAGTCATCTTCACTTAACGAAGTCAGGTGTATGGCGGCCGGCAGCAGCGGTAACAGGCTTGCAGGCTCGGCCCTTCTCTCTCTCTCAGCTCTGATCTCGCCCTCAAGGGCAGGACCAGAGCTTAGAGAGAGAGAGAAGGGTGGAGCCTGCATGCCTGTTACCGCTGCTGCTGTCGGCCACCGTAAACCCGACTTCGTAAGTGAAGTTGACTTTTCAAATTTGGAGGTTGGGGCCTTGAACTGGAAGGGAGGGAGGGAGGATAGGAGGGACTATGGCACCCTCATGTGTGTGACGTCGCGTTCCGTTGTGTGGCAACTGTGCAGCGTTCCCTTCCAGTGACTGGTGTGTACGAACACGGAAGTGCGTGACGTCATTTCAGGAGATGGATACAGCTGGACACGAATGCTTCAAGGCTTCACTTTCTCGGAGTCAGCTTCAGAACGTTGGAGGTGCTTTTTATTATATAGGATGGGGGGGGGGGGGCAGAGATGACAGTTACCCAGGAGCTCATGGTTCGGTGTAGAGTATCCTTGAAGGAAATTAATGAAACAGGATCTTTAGGGAATCCCAATAGAGAGGTTTCAATAATAGTGAAAGAAAGCCAGGAGTGTTTAATAGGAGTACAGAGTACAAGATGCAAATTATCCCCTTCAGCTTCTAAGCAGCTTGTAGATGCAAGGAAAAAAACACAGTTTGAAGTGTCTATATAATGCTAGAACCCTAAAAAATAAGATGGGACAGTTGGAGTATAGCACTAACATCACAGAGACCTGGTGCAAGGAGGAAAGTCAATGGGACTCTGTTATGAGGGTGTAAATTATTTTACAATGATAGAGTAGATCAAATTGGCACTACACATTAAAGAGGGAACTGAGTCAAACAAAATAAAACATTCTACGTGGAATTGATAGCAGTAGGAAATCCTTCTGGATAGAAATTCCATGTGGGAAGGGAAGGAGTATACTGTTAGAGCTTTAGTACTGTCCACCATGACAGGACAGATGAAGAAATGTTTACAGAAATTAGGAAAGGTGGCAAATTGGGCAACCATATAATAATGGGTGATTTCAATGTTCCATCAGGGAGTGATAGGGAGATAACATTTTTAGATGTAACAAATGACTGCTTCTTGGGGGGGGGGGGGGGGGGGGGGGGGGAGTTATTTTAGATCTAGTCCTTAGTGGATTGCAGGGGATGGTACGAGAGGTAAGGGTGTTGGATCCGCTGGGAAACAGCGATCATAACTACGACATAATGAGGAAAATGGTTAAAAAGAAGCAAAAAGTATCATCTGCATAGTTTAGGACTTTAAATTAGGCATGCACGTTGTTTAAAAATACCATCGTGGACGCCTGGACCAGATGCATTCCATGTATTAACAAAGGTGGAAAGAAGAGCAAATGACAGGCAGCAAGTAAAAGAGGCTATTAGAGCCAAAAGAACATCCTTCAAAGAGTGAAAAAAGGATCCGAATGAAGAAAATAAGAAGCAACATAAGCACTGTCAAGCTAGATCCAAAGCATTGATAAAGAAGGCTAAAAGAGAATATGACACAGAGACAAAAACTAATAGTAACATCCTTTCCAGGTATATCAGAAGCAGAAAGCCTGCAAGGGAATCTGTGGGACCATTAGATCATAAAAAAGCAAAAGGGGTGCTCAGGGAGGACAAGGCCAGAGATTGAATGAATTCTTTGCTTCGGTCTTTATGGAAGAAGAGCTAAGAGATCTACCACCGGGGTGGAGGAACACAGATGACCCCATGCAATGCAAAAAAGACCAAGACAAGTGCACTTATATAGTTGATGTTTCGCTGAGTAGATAAAATAATGAGAAGGTCTCTGAGATAGCTTCCCTGGAAAGCGCTAAAATCTACTAGCGAAACAGTTCCATACCCTTTACACTTCCGAAACAGACTCCTGAGGCAGGTTTTCCAGCCAAAACACGATGCCGTGTCTGGATTTAAAAAATGTTTGGACAAGTTTCTGGAGGAAAAGTCCATAGTCTGCTATTCAGATAGACATGGGGAAGTAACTGCTTGACCAGTAATTGGTAGCATGGAATGTTACCAAGATTTGGATTGCTGCCAGGTACTTGTGACCTGGCTTGGCCACTGTTAGAAACAGGATACTGGGCTAGATGGGGTATTGGTCTGACCCAGTGGTGCTAATCTTATGTTCTGTCCAGTGTGCGGCGGCAGTCAAAAAAGCAAACAGGATGCTAGGAATTATTAGAGGAGTGTGGTAGCCGTGTTAGTCCACTCTTAAGGTTATCAATAGAAATCAAACAAAATAAAACATGGAAAAGAGAATAAGATGATACCTTTTTTATTGGACATAACTTAATACATTTCTTGATTAGCTTTCGAAGGTTGCCCTTCTTCGTCAGATCGGAAATAAGCAAATGTGCTAGCTGACAGTGTATATAAGTGAAAACATTCAAGCATTGTTATGACAGTCTGACAGGGTGGGAGGATGGGGGTGGGTAGGAAGTATGCATGGGGACATCAAAGCATATCATTGGTATTCTAACAGGGTGGGTGTGGATAGGTGAGGGGAGGGTGATCAACAGAGACATACAGCTTTATGGTTTATAATGGGCTAGGAACCCCAGATCCTTGTTAAGTCCTTTCTGTTGGGTGTTAAAATATTCAATCATTCTGACTTCAAAGGTCTTACGTTCTTGTATGGTTTTAAAGTTACCTTTGAGGATTCTCACTGTGAAGTCACTGGTGCAGTGTCCTGGTCCTGTAAAATGTTGCCCAACAGGCGTGGGAACCCTGCTGGCACCAGCATTGTTTATATGATGTCTATGTAAATTGAATCTTGTCTTAAGCATCTGGCTTGTTTCTCCAATATAGCATCCTTCATTACATTTTTTACACTGAATGATATATACCACATTGGAAGATGAGCAAGTGAAAGATCCCTTTATGTTGAATATCTTTCCTTTGTGGATGACTTTGGGGTCCTGTGAAATATTTTGGCATAGTTTGCAACTGGATAAATTACAGGGAAGTGTGCCCTTCTGTTCCTTTTCAGTCTGTGAAGGAAGTTTACTTCTGATTAGCTTGTGTTTTAAATTGGGTGGCTGTCGGAAGGCCAGTACTGGTGGGGATGGGAATATCTCTTTCAGTAATTCATCCTCCTGGAGTATAGGCTGTAGATCTCTTATGATTTTCCTCAGTTTTTCCAGCTCTGGATTGTATGTCACTACAAGCGGGATTCTGTCTGTGGATTTTTTCTTTTTGTACTGTAGCAGATTCTCCCTGGGTGTTTTGAGGGAGGAGGCAATATTCTTGGAGATTATTTTGGGGTTGTAGCCCTTCTGTTTGAAGGATTCAGTCAGGGTTTTAAGGTGTCTGTCTCTGTCCCCTGGGTCAGAGCAGATACGGTGGTATCTTGTGGCTTGGCTGTAAATGATGGATCTTTTTGTATGTGAAGGATGGAAGCTGGAGTTGTGGAGATAGCTACATCTGTCTGTGGGTTTCTTGTATACAGATGTTTGTATACAGCCATCACTGATTGAGACCGTGGTGTCCAAAAAATTGATACACTTATATACACTGTCAGCTAGCACATTTGCTTATTTCCGATCTGACGAAGAAGGGCAACCTTCGAAAGCTAATCAAGAAATGTATTATGTCCAATAAAAAAGGTATCATCTTATTTTCTTTTCCAGGAATTATTAGGAAAGTGATGGTGAATAAGACCAAGAATACCATAATGCCTCTGTATCACTCCATGGTGCGATGTCACCTTAAGTATTGTATTCAGTTCTGGTCACCGTATCTCAGAAATGATGTAGCAGAATTAGCAAAGGTTCAAAGAAGAGCGACTAAAATGATAAAGGGGATGGAACTCCTCCCATTTGAGCAAAGGCTAAAGAAGTAGGGCTCTTCAGCTTAGAAAAGAGATGGCTGAGAGGGGACATTATTGAGGTCTACAAAATCCTGAGTGGTATAGAATGGGTAAAAGTAAATCAATTTTCACTCTTTCAAAAAGTTCAAAAACTAGAGGGCACTCAATGAAATTATATGGAAATACTTTTATAACAAATAGGAGGAAATATTTTTTCACTCAAAGAATTGTTAAGCTCTGGAACTCGCTTCTGGAGGATGTGGTAACAGCAGTTAACGTATCTGGGTTTAAAAAGCATCTGCACAAGTTCCTGGAGGAAAATTCCATAGTCTGTTATTGAGATGAACATGGGGGAAACCACTGCTTGCCCCAGGATTGGTAGCGTGCAATGGTTCTACTATTTGGGTTTCTGCCAGGTACTAGTGACCTGGATTGGCCACTGTTGGAAGCAGGATAAGATGGACCATTGGTCTGATCCAGTATGACTATTCTTATGTTCTCCATGTTGTGCTGGGGTGGGGGTCTGGAACTAGGCGGGCATGGGTGGAGAATGGGTTCTAATTCCCTAATGCTGGGCCTCCCCCAACAATTGGCATGCGACCTTTACACTAAAGATGTGCTGATTCCCCGAGGACAAGCAGGCTTCTATCTATTCACAAGTGGGTGACGCCGATCCGCATCGCCTGGGCCGGCATTTTCTCAAAACTAAAAACAGAGCTTTGTCGCATGCACAAGTGCGGTCTCCTCATTTCTCTTTTTACAGTGTGAGAAGAAGCTGCTGTTTGTTGCCCTCTCCTCACTCGTTCGTTTTTATTTTTTAGAGCTATTTTGTGCCTTCCAGCTGTTCTTCTATGTCTTCTTTTTGGCTCCTTGGATTGGAACCCAATTTTACCCATCCTTCAATTTCTTTAATAATTGTTTTGCCCGTTTTTAAGTTTTATTATTTTTTTCTGTCGTCATTGGGCCGATTTTAGGCCCAGACCGGTTGGGTCTCTCCCTTTGCTTTTCTCCGTGCCTTGCCCCTTTTTCAGGCACCATCCAGTCGTTTAATTTAGCGGACTAAGTTTTTCTGTCCATGTTTATGAAGATTCCCAGTGGCTTCAAGCGCTGTACCTGGTGCAATCGAACTGTCTCAAGAAAAGACACCCATTCTTGTGTCTGCAGTGTCTTGGGCCCGACCATAGCTCTACTAACTGTGTTCTCTGTCTTCACATGAAAAAGAAGACCCAGGTTTTCCGGGAGGCTCAATGACAGAGGATGTTTAGAGCCAAGTCCGGTTCCTCGACGTCTGCATCGGCATCAAGGTCAGAGACGCCTTTCATTTCTATCTTTTGTAAAGGAAATGGCCGATGCCATTCTGTTTCCTTTAGAAGTGGAGGATGAGCCTAGGGCCAAGATGCTTGAGGTCCTGGACTACACATCTCCTAAGGAGGCTGTGATTGCACCTCTCCAAGACGTACTCAAGGAAGTCCTCATCAGGAACTGGGAGTCCTCTCTGTCGGTCCCTGTCATGCCCAAGAACATTGACACCCTGTATCTAATCCACAGTGTGCTTGGTTTTGATATGCCTCAGTTGCCTCACAGTTCCTCTATGGTGGTGGAGTCTGCTCTCAAAAGAGCCAGGAGTACTAGGGACTACGCTTCAGCACCCCCAGGCAGAGAAGCTAGAACCCTGGATCCTTTTGGGAGGATGATGTACCAGGCTTCATTGCTCATCTCCCATATACAATCCTACAAGCTCCTCATGAGCGTCTACTTGCGAAACTCTGTGCGACAGCTGTCAGACTTGGTGGACACGCTTCATCCGGAGCATGCCGAGGCTTTCTACCAGTTGGTCAAGCAGCAGAAGGCATGTCGAAAGTTCTTGACCAGGGGCACTTATGACACTTTTGATGTGGCATCCGGGATCTCTGCTCAAAGTATAGCAATGGGTAGAATCTCATGGCTGCATGTTTTTGACTTGGAACACTCTGTTCTGCAGTGGTTGGTGGATGCACCCTTGCCAGGGGGATAACCTTTTTAGAAAGAAGGTTGAGGAGGTCACTGACCTAATCAACATACTGATACAATCTCTTCTCTCTCCCACCGGGCGCCTTCTACATCCACTTCCTCAGCTAGGAGTATTTTTGGCAAGCCCAGAAGTGGTTCCTACTACTATCCTTTTGCTTACCTAAGGCCCCTGCTGCAACCCATGCAAAGCAAGGGATGAGCTTTTGACTGGCTCCAGCAGAGCATAGCCACAGAAAGACGACATGCCAGTCGGGGGAGACATTTTTTCACCAAAGGTGGCCTCTTATAACCTCCAACCGGTGGATTCTTCAAATAGTCCATTTAGGTTATACTAGTATTATGCACTACAGGGGCGTAACCAGCAGCTCATTTTGCGGAGGTCCAGGGGTGGACTGAGGGACCATGAATGTTCTCTCCAATCTTCCCCACCCCCCACCCCATTAAAAATCTTGCCTCAAGGAGTCACGTGACGCGATGCACGAGAGCGGACGCTAAACACTTCGCTCCGTGCCTACTTCCGCATTCATCCGGGCTAAAACCCTTAAAAACAAGAAAAAACCATTCCATTTTTATACACAATGCCTTATCGCACTGCTGGGAAAAGGCGATTGACGGTTAGAGTTGACAATGGTGGCGAAAACTTTGAGAAAAGACAGAGGCAGAATCGGGGAAGACAAAATGGCGGCCCCCGCGAGTCCCCCGGGTTCGTCAGTTAGCTCCGCATGGACAGCTGAAATAGTCGGAGAGGTAACAGCAGCTCTGGAAGGAATATTGGACAGGAAACTATAGGGGCTGGAACACAAACTGGAGGGGATAAAAGACAACATGTCCCAACTCACCCAAGACATGGCAGGATTCCAACAGAGAACAGGAGCATTGGAAGACCAGGTATCAGCTATTGAACAAAATTATGCCAAGCTATTAAAGCTGGTCGAGACACAGGCCGAAAAACTGGAAGACTTAGAGAACCGGTCACGTCACAATAACTTGCGTTTTGTGGGGATATCAGAAGAATTGAGTGACAGAGATCTACGTTCCTTTTTGGAGGACTGGCTTGTGAAAGAACTGAAATTGCCCGCCGCCATGGGGCCACTGACAATAGAGTGAGCGCACCGGGTGGGGCCCAAGCGCCAGAACGAAAGCAGACCCCGAGTTGTAATATGCCGTGTGCTCAATTTTGGCCAGAAAGCGGCGGTTCGGAGTGGAGATGGACTGCACTATAAAAATCAAAAGATCCTTTGCTTCCAACGTTACTCGGTTGCGGTGGCGGCGCAATGAAAAGCCTTCTCGCCGATATGTTCAACACTGGTAAATCACAAAGTTAAATTCGCGCTGATGTATCCAGCCAAATTGAAAATATTTCACCAGACAGGCACAAAGATTTATGAAACGATACCAGAGGCTCAGCAGTATGTTCGCCAAATATTAAATACAGGTGATGAATGACTCCAGTAAGAGAGCGGACCGGAATGGTTATGTTCTGCAAATAAGGAAACGGATTTTACTATAAACTCTAAGGTCAAATGAGCTGGTCTAGTGGGGGAAGGCTGTGGAACACGGCTAAGGACTATATATAACTATCACTAATACACAAGCTGAACTGCTGATTTACCCCCCTAAAAAGTTTAAATGAGCCATGATCAGCCGTGGAATTTGCCAGCATAGATCGCTGCTGAGAAAGGCAGGACGGGACGAAAGGAGCAGGCCAAGACACATCCTTCACTGACGTGACTGACCGCAGTGGTTGAACTTGAGCAAAAAATGTAAGTTGGTGTTATGTGCCATAGCTACATGATGGTGAGAGAAGGACTTGGCCAACTACAGATTTAGGATGCTGATATGCGACTGAGCTTCGCTAAGTTGGAAAGGTTTATAATTCTTTCAGTATGACTCTAAAATAAGGAAAATGCAGGCATAAAATGTGAAGAGTAGACTGTTAAATACTGTATGTTAAAGTTAAAGTACGTTAAATAGTATACAGTTATATTGATGGTTTAATGTAAGGAACAACGTAAGTAATATAAAGGGTTAATGTCAGGGGTGGGGAGGGCATATTTGATATAGGAACCTGGAGGAGGGAGGAACACAGTTTGAATTGGAATCTTCGAGGGGGGGAAAAAAATCCCTTGTCACCCACGCTTATAGCGGAATGCTGGGAGGGGCGTAGATGTGGCTAGTTCCCTAAGAATAGGGACGAAGAGAAAGGGGGAGGGCAGGGGTTTTGGGGGGAGGGCTGAGGGGATGGGGAAGGGAAGACTATATGGGCATCTTAGGAGATTTTTGGGAGGGGAGGGTTTCACTCAGGTCGTAACCAAGGTCATTGCTCAGCACCACAAAGTAAATGGGGGGGCGCCATGAGCTGGGGTGGCCCCCCCATGGAGATAAAGAACTACAACAGTGTAATAAGGACCACAGATGCACAGGTGATGACTGAAATTATAACATGGAATGTGGGTGGAATAGGTTCACCAGTGAAGAGATCCAAGATACTGCATTATTTACAGAGGATAGGCGCGGATGTAGCTCTCCTACAGGAGACACATTTGTCGGACATCGAACACATGAAATTGCAGAAATGGTGGGTGGGGGATTGCATTAGTTCGCCAGCAAAAGGGAGGAAAGGGGGAGTAGCCATATTGATTAGGAAAGGAGTAGCCGGACAAATAAGTAACATTACCAAAGACCCTGAGGGCAGACACATCTTCTGTAAAGTATCCTTGGGTAGGAGACAAATTTTAATGGGCAGCATTTATGCGCCTAATCAACTAGACAATAGATTTTACAAGAACATTATTGATCTGTTGTCAAAAGAAGATGATATCCCAATGATCCTGGGAGGTGATTTTAATATGGTGTGGGACCCGCAAATGGATAAATCACTTGCTACCCCCACGCCTCCTTGGTGGAAGTCGAGGGGACTCCCGAACTTAGGTTCGTTGCTAGATCTTTTGGACATATGGAGGGATTTTTCACCCACAAGAGAGGGACTATACACATTTGTCTAGGGCCCACAACACGCAATCACGGATTGACTATCTCTTGGTGTCTTGATCCCTGATAACAGATATACAAGACACACAGATTGGCCCATATGCGATATCAGACCATGCAGAGGTATGGGCAACTCTGAACTTTGGGGGACATGGTACGAAAAATAGACAATGGGTATTTCCTAGCTACTTAGCTCAGAACGCACAGTTTTGTGAGCATTTACTGAAGACTTGGAGAGACTATAAAAGCCATAATGAACATTCTGTATCAGACATAGGGACGTACTGGGAGGCGGCGAAGGCCGTGATAAGGGGAGAGATTATCAGTTTTGTAAGCCAGTTTAAAAAGACGAGGGACAGAGAAATATTGAGTTTAGAAAAACAAATTCTGACATTGAGGAAGAAACTTGGGGAATTGCCCTCCCCACAATTGAAAACGGACCTCATAGCGGCCCAGGTGAGTTTGAACTCCCTTATACACGAGAGGGAGAAGAAGTCACAGGACTACTATCGGTTTCAATTATACAAATATGGCAGCAAGGGAGGGCGGATGTTAGCTAGATTGATAGCCCGGAAACAAGCCTCAAGAACAGTTACAGCGCTAAAAGATAAGGCTGGAAAGCTGTGTCACACAGATAAGGAGATTAGAGAGATTTTCCATGAATTCTATCAGAAGTTATATAAGGCAGAAGAAGACTCGGGCCTTGCAACCAAGGCCTACCTAGAAGGAGTGGATCACCCAGTACTTAGAGACAAAGATCAGAAAGATTTGAACGCCCCCATTACAGTAGATGAAGTACATTGGGCAATTATCAGCAGTCAAATGGGGAAAGCTCCGGGACCAGATGGTATGAGAGCGGAATGTTATAAACTGCTGGGTGAAGAGATAGAACCAACAATAGCGGAAGTTTTTAACAGCTGGGTCGACAAAAGCACGCTACCTAAGCAGCTAAATATAGCTCAAATTATTTTAATACCAAAGCCTAAAAGGGATGTGGTTTTGGCAGAATCTTATCGACCAATCTCCTTGTTGAATTGTGAATTGAAATTGTTTGCAAAAATTCTGGCCAACCGCCTGGGTAGAGTGCTACCAAAGATTTCCATGAGGGACAGGTGGGATTTGTAAAGGGGCGATCAATCTCCAAGAACTTAAGGAAGATACTAGCAGCATTGGAATTTACGGGCACGAGAGCAGAACCCACATTAATGATAAGTTTTGACGCAGAGAAAGCTTTTGATCGCGTAAAATGGGAATATTTGTTTGAAACCATTAGAGCATATGGGATCACAGGGTGGTTTGAAAGAGCGATCAAAACATTATACCTAGACCCCACGGCACGAATTATGGTAAATGAGGGTATTTCTGCAGAGTTTGCGATAGGGAGAGGCACCCGGCAGGGGTGTCCACTATCGCCACTATTGTTTGCTATATACTTGGACCCTCTGATCAGAGACATATACTCCATGCTGACAGTGAGAGGAGTAAAGATCAATAAACAGGAGTTTAAATTGGGCGCGTTTGCAGATGACCTGCTGGTAATACTTACAAGCCCAGCGGAGTCACTGAATGCACTATTGGAAATATTTCAGGAGTTTGGTGATTACGCTGGGTTCAAGTTAAATCTAGAGAAATCAGAGGCACTGAGCAGGAACATCAACAAAAATGAGCTAGGGCAGGGACACTTTCCCCTCAGGTGGGCGGAGGGTAAATTCAGATATCTAGGAATTATGTTGACACCCAAAACTGAGGACCTTTATGGAACTAATGTTCAAATCTTACTGAACACGACTAAACAACAGTTAGAGAGTTGGAAATTATTACAACTGCCTTTAATAGGGAGAATATGCTTAATTTGAATGATTATTCTCCCCAGGTGGCTTTATGTCTTGCAAACAATTCCCATTTGCTTATTACGTAAAGACCTTCGTGTGTTTAATAGAATGGTAGTGAAATTTTGTTGGGCAAACAAGAAAGCAAAGATGAAGTCCCAATGGATGGTGGGGGGTTGGCAACAAGGGGGGCTGGGACTGCCAGATCTAGAGCAATACAATATGGCGTGCCTGTTAAGATATGTCAAAGACTGGATTTTTGATACCACCTATTATACACCTCTCGAATTGGAAGAAGCCCTGTTCGCCCCAATGCGTCCACAAGCTTTGGTACAAATAGAGAGAATGCAAGTACCCGTAGGATACCGACACAGCCTGCTGCTGGGTCCTCTGAGGAAAGCATGGAAATTTATGGGTAAAAGATTAGGTATAGGGGATGGAGGAACAGAATTACTACCGATAAGGGGGAATCCACTATTTGAGGCAGGCAGGGATAATGCAGTTTTTCTCCGCTGGGAAGAGAGGGGACTGATAACTTTAGAGGACATTATTGGGGAAACAGGGGGGATTCGGACGTTAGAACAGCTGGTGAGGGCAGACGAACTGCAATGGGGAGACACATACGCCTATTGTCAATTAAAACACTTTGTTAAATCTATGAACAAAGAAAGACTTTCACAGAAATTAGGAGCTAAGATCAAACAGTTTTTTGAAAAAATCTCAGAAACAAATCCCTCCATTTCAGGAATTTATAGGGCCCTGTGGGAAGGAAGGCCACCAAAAGATCTGACCCATCTAAAAGAACGCTGGGAAAAGGATCTTGGAGTCAACCTAGTAACATGGGACATTACTAAGGAAGTGCAGAGGATTCCCAGATTGTTAAATGGAGCACAATATAGGGAATGCGCATTCCGATTCATTCATAGAGCTTACATGACTCAAGCACAGCTGGCGAGGCTCGGGGGGACCCAATCGGCGCTTTGTAGGAGGTGTGGGGGAGCAGAAAATACCTTTTATCATGGATTTTGTAGTTGTAGGAAACTTAAAGCATTCTGGGGAAAAATTGCCCAGTATTTGACTACAATTATGGGACAACGGGTAGCATGCACACCAGAGCAGTTGCTGTTGAACCTCCCAGGATCAGGTAGAGGAATGATATCAAGGGGCAATATACTATTTGGTAAACTGACACTGCTGGCGAAGAAATGCATTCTGCTATACTGGACTACAGAAACAGGACCTGAATTTTGGCACTGGCGGAATCTGATCCACCAACTGGTGATGTGGGAGGCAAAAGAAGCCAGAAGTGGCCCCAAAAAACGTATTAAATTTCTGAAGATCTGTGGCGGATACTTGGATTCTTTGACACCTAGGAGTAGGAACTTAATACTTAAGGTGCTGTAGCTAAGGTAAAGGTCTGGAGGGTACTGGCAAGAGTGAGACTGGGGGAGGGAGGAGGGGAGGCGGGAGGGGGGGGGAAGATGATTCACTGAAGAAATGTAAATTCTTTGTTGATAAGAGGTAGCCACACGGTAAAACATAGTATGTTATAAATCATAAACTCAATCTACTTAATGCTAAGGGAGAATGATAGGGACGGTTGGGGGAAAGTATACCACCAGGAATCCCTCATTAAGGTACTCAATATCTGGACCTGAAGTGAAAATTGTCAAGGCATGTTTTGGGCTATGTAGATTGGATACTGATTTTGTAAAAGAGGGCTGGGGGGGGGGGGGGTACTAGGGGAGGGGGGAATAAAAGAAAACGAACAAAAGCTATAAAATCTGTTTGTAATATTTTATTATTGTTCAATAAAAATGTTTAAAACTAAAAATCTTGCCTCTGCTAGCAGGGATACCCCAGCCCTTCACATTTGATACCTGAACCTTCTCTCTCTTTGGTGAAGTTGCCTCCAGTTCTGGAGGGGGACTGAGCCCAAAGTGGGGACCAAGGCTCCCCATAGCCACGCCATACCTATTGACCTGGTGGGTTATTGCAGCATCAGTGAGAGACCGCCGAGATGGAGGAACACTGAGATCCCATGAGGAAACAGTAGCAAAAACAAAGGAGTGGGAAATAGACCAAGCTAATCAGAGACAAATCAGCAGATTTCAGTCGACTGTAGACAATTTATTGCAGCACACATTGCATGTAACTGGCACCTTGCCCGTGTCTATCTTTTTATTTCAACAAGCATTTTATGGGTTTTTAATTTAATCTTTGCACTTCTACACGACCTTATAGAATCGCAATAACAAGTCTTATGCACGGAAGTTGCAGTTTTTCCAGCAATTACACACATAGGGCATTTGTGACCGTTGAGGCCTAATTACAGTATTATTCTGTGCTAGTAAATCTCACTGTTTGGGATGGGCCACTCTTGGCATCTCTGCTGCTAATCTTGGATCAACCATGGAGAATTTCTAGTTCTGCTCATCTATCTCATGTATACCTCAGGGCAAATGGACGATGTGACTTACATACATATCCTTCCTTCACTTAATCGCAAACAAGCATCACTGTGTCCTTTTCTCAAAGAAAGGCATAATCAGGTGTATGATACTGAAATCTGCACAAGGTTTGTTACCTGGACAGTTCCCAAGATCTCATAGATGAGAGTACGAGGTGAGCTGTCAGCTGAAATCCTGGCCAGAGAGGGAGGGATACTCACACTATGTATGTGACTCTGAGTACAGAGTTCTCTACCTATACTCCTTTGCGCATTGTAGCCATGAAGGTCGCAGTTGCCTTCCTGGTGGTGGCTCTGAGCTGCTGCTATCATGGTAAGTAACCTTTAAATGATTACAGAAAGCTCCATATTTACTAAACTCTGAAGATTCACAGCTCCTTCACTCCTCTGAAGATCAAGTCAGAACCTTCTCAGCTTCACATTTTATTCCGTGTATTAAAGTCAGCACAGAGATAGATAACCTTTCCAAATCTAAATTACATCCACAATTTACCACAACACGTGTAAAAGTGTGTTACACATTATCAAAGCTGATTCTGGAAGCCTATTATATAAATGGAGGTCTCTATCCAGCTTATTTTCGAAAGTGATCGCTGGCCATCTTCCGAAACAAATCGGGAGATGGCCGGCGATCTCCTGAACCCGGCCAAATCGATATAATCGAAAGCCGATTTTGGCCAGCACCAAATGCTTTCCGTCACGGAGCCTGCGAAACATCAAGGGCACGTGTCGGTAGGGTAGAGAAGGCAGGAAGGGGGCGGGACGGGGGCCTGCTCACGAGATGGCTGGCTTCGCCCGATAATGAAAAAAAAAAGCCAGGCTTGACGAGCATTTCGTAGGCTTTACTTGGTCCCTTTTTTTCACAACCAAGCATCAAAAAGGAGCCCCAACTGACCAGATGACCACCAGAAGGAATCGGGGACCACCTCCCCTTACTCCCCCAGTGGTCACCAACCCCCTCCCACCCAAAACAAAAATTAAAACACATTTTTTTCTGGCCTCTATACCAGCCTCAAATGTCATACCCAGCTCCCTGATAGCAGTATGCAAGTCCCTGGAGCAGTTTTTAGTGGGTGCAGTGCACTTCAGACAGGTGGACCCAGGTCCATTCCCCCCTACCTGTTAGACTTGTGGTGATAAATGGGAGCCCTCCAAAACCCACTGTACCCACATGTAAGTGCCCCCCTTCACCCCCTAGGGCTATGGTAATGGTGTATAGTTGTGGGGAGTGGGTTTTGGGGGGGGGGGATTTGAGGGGCTAAACAATGAAGGGAAGGGACCTATGCACCTGGGAGCTATTTTTATTTTTAAATTTTTAGAAGTGCCCTCCAGGGTGCCCGGTTGGTGTCCTGGCATGTGAGGAGCGCCAGTGCACTACAAATGCTGGCTCCTCCCACGACCAAATGCCTTGGATTTGGCTGGGTTGAGATCGCCGGCATTATTTTCCATTATGGCCGAAAACTGATGCCGGCCATCTCAAACCCGGCGATCTCTGACATTTGGCCGGTCCCAACCGTATTAGTGAAAAAAAAGATGGCCGGCCATCTTTTTCGAAAATATGGTTGGCTCCGCACACTTACGGCGCCAGCCCCGGAGATGGCCAGCGCTGTTCGCTTATGCCCCTCCACGTTACCTTTACAAAATAGGCTTAAAATATGCACCTTTTGGGCTTTTTCCATAGATCCCTGTTACAAGATCAGACCCCAAGAGGGTAACAGTATAACAGGGCACTGGGTGCATCTTTTATATCTGTCTTATAAAGATAACATATATAGCTACATGCATACAAAAAATTACCCTAAAAGAAAGGAGAGACACATTTATACCTGCTCCAAAGGACATGCAACTGGGTGCAGGTATTTGCAAGTAAGAAAATGTACATTTTATCAAACGTAGTGTAAAAAACAACTAGTGGCCATCTAAACACAGAGGTGATCGAAAAACCACTTAAACCCCTTATAATTAAACACAATATCAACTTTCATCTGCAAACAAAAAATGTTATCATAAACTTTAAAGCAAATACACAGAATGTTAAAGGGGTCTTATTTCAGAACTAGAGGCCAAATGAAACCTGAATTCTCATTTTTGACCAAATCCAAACCAGCAGCCAAATTTTCCTGATTGGTTTCGGCCGAAAATGAAAACGGCACCTCCACCGCCTGCAGAGACTTGGTCTGAACAGGCCAGGCCGGCCACCCGCCCCTCTTAGCCCTCCCCTGCTGGAAGAAAGCGAGTGCTGCTGAGCCACACCCTCCCCCACTACTTGAAGGCCCTGCCCTGATGGTCTAGTGGTCTCTTTGGGGCAAGAACTATAACAGTCACTGCTGCCCATGCTGGTTCCTCCATAAAAATGGCTGCCCAGAGTTCCTGCCTGAGACTGTCACCAGGACAGTTAAAGGTAGGCCTGCGGTGGGCCTTTCAGTAGTTGTGGTGGGGTGGGGCTGGATCAATGGGTCTCGCTCGTCTGTGGGAGGACAGGGTGTTGGGACCTGGTCTCTGCAGGGTGGAGTAGGTAGTGGCGGAGGCAACCCACTTGCATTTTCGACCTAAACTCCAGCTTGGATTTCAGGCCGGTTTCGGTGCCAAAAGCAAAACTGAAATTCAGTCAACCTCTATTCAAGACGCTTTTGATAACAAAAGTGTCAAAAGCGTTGTTTCATATTTTACCCCCTTAAATCAGTTATTCTTGAAAAAAAAATCAACAAAAAGAAAATAGAATACAAATAAAGTCTTTCCAATGTAAATCGTGCACTTATCTGAGCTCAGTCAGCTGATCCCGATTCTAGCATTTCAGTATAAAAATGCTTTTGTCAAGGGACAAGCCCAGCTTCCTGCAGAATTATTCATTCAACAGCACTGAATATCAGCGCTCCTCAAATAACTCCCGGCTCCGTCTCTAACCAGACAGTGCCACGTAGTCTCTGGTGATATTCCAGCAACACTCTCCAGTTCAGTGCCTCCGAATATCAGCGCTGGACCCAGTCTGTGTGATTTTACAGGGTCAGAGCCCTCCTCATGCTGAATATCGACCCCTATGTCTTTTGAACTGGCTTTCAGTATATGTTCTGAATATGTTTGGTTTGTGTGTCTAAATCATTTATTTCTTTTCTGTAAGCCACTTGGAAGGTAGACAGGCGGCATATAAATGTTTTTTTTTTAAGTATTTAAATATTAATCCATTAATTGACGGTTTATTTTACCTCTTTATCATCTAGTTACCAATGCACAACCTGTCCGTGGAGAGGATAGAGCTGGAGCTACTCAAGATTCTCCTTCATTGGTTGTAGATGTAAGTGAATAGGGGAGCAGAGGAGGAGTTTAATGTTTGGAGCAGTGGTCTGGGAACCAGAAAGTCCAGGTTCAAATCCCATGGCAGCTCCTAATCCAGACACCTGGGATGTACCCAAGTGGTTTGTAAAAAAAATGTTTTGCTAACATAGGGTTAATCATTCTTACTATTTCTAAATTAAATGTAGATTCTTAGGCCTCTCTGAACTGTAGATTCTGTGACCTTGTGTACATGAGTTATAGAATGGGATGTGCCTAGATAACTTGTTTTAGAACCAGACAAGCTGACTCCCAGTAGTCTGGAAATGTAACATGTTAGAAAATATGAAAGTGTTGATAGACACACAGGCAACAAGCTTTCATTGTATTCCTGCACATAGAAAATGTATAAGAGACACAGGGAGGGTTTTTAGAGTCAGACAATCTTTGAACTATGGTTGGATATTGTCTCTTGCTTGCTTGCAAGCAATCAATAAACCTGTTTGTGATTATACCTGCTTGATCCTTTGGGTATTCGTGAGTATAATTGGTTAAATTCTTTTAACAGTTTGGGGGCTCTGGCCGGGAACCAATATCTCTTTCCTTGTGTCAGGTTCGGAGCTGTGTGCACTTGGATTTTGAATAAATCCTTTTAAATCAAAGTCCCCCGGGCTAAAGATTGCCTGTCAATAGGGGCCAGATCTTCTGACACTTCGAAGAGTGATGGTTTTTTGTGCTTATCACTAATCTCATGGGACCAACTTAGGTACTGTGATGTCTTGTTTGTCTTTTGAATTAGTGTGTCTTTTAAATTGGTAACTGAAATTTGGAGCGAGGACTCCTGTCCTATAGTTTAAGGGAAGTCCACGGTCTGGGACCCGCTCGCTGAGGAGCGCGGACTCCCTTTGTCTGAGACTGCTAGAGAAGTCCACGGTCTGGGACCCACTCGATGAGGAGTGCGGGCTCTTGTTATTGCTATCTCAGACTGCTATAGAGTGAAAAAGAAGTCCGTGGTCTGGGACCCGCTCAAAGGCCTTAGTGTGCACAATAAAAGAGTGACATAACCATGGGAAATTTGTGTTGTAAGATAGGGTGTTGTTCGTGTCTTTGTTGTTGTTTTACAAGACCCTCGAGGCAAGGGATTCTCTGTGGAGATCCTAAGTTTATGCATAAACGTAATCCAGATACTGTGTGTATTTAAAGAAATGGAAAAAGAAGTTTGGATTTGATGGGAAATTAACTGTTGCATCATGTTACTACTACTACTACTTGACATGTCTAAAGCGCTACTAGGGTTACGCAGCGCTGTACAATTTAACATAGAAGGACAGTCCCTGCTCAAAGGAGCTTACAATCTAAAGGACACATGTACAGTCAGTCAAATAGGGGCAGTCTAGATTTCCTGAAAGGTATAAAGGTTAGGTGCCGAAAGCAACATTGAAGCAAGGATTTGAAGATGGGTAGGGAGGGGGCTTGGCGTAAGGGCTCAGGAAGTTTATGTTAGAAGTTATTACCAGATATAAGAAATTATGAGATCACTAACCCGATAAGCCTAAGACTGTTTCCTACAATCTTAAAAGGGAAACAAATAATCAATTGAAGACGTCATTTTTTTTTTTTTACAACAGAAGAGCTATATATTCTATAGCAAACAGTGCACTGTGCTTGACTTTTTAATCATTTTTACTTTTGTTTACCACTGTCCCTGCTTTATCAAAAGCTTTGTATATGCAGCACCTGAATTTCATTGCTGGAGATAATGTTGTTTATTTTTCTTGAATCTGTTTGTTAAAAAAGGTATGTCACTTATTCCTATGATGTTGACAATTCATGCTCTTCTTTAATTCTTATCGGTATAGTATTACTAAGTTTAAATACTTTGCATTCCATAATTAGAGGTTCTTTTCCTTCAGAGAGACAGGAGAAAAAGAAAAAAAAAACCTCCCGTCAGGAATGCAGCCTTGATAGGGGTTTTTTTTCCTACAGCTGATTCTGCCACGCAAAGTTGAATTTCAATTGTGTGATTTACTGAAAGGTGCATGACGGCATTTTTTTGGATTGTGTAGTTATTACAATTTTTGTATACCTTCCAGCTTATAACTGAAAAAGAAAAACGTCTATATTGCGACCCAAATCGGGAGATAGACGTTTATCTCACAAAAACGAATAAAGCGGTATAATCGAAAGCCGAATTTGGACGTTTTCAACTGCACTCCGTCGCGGATGCGGACAAAGTTGATGGGGGCGTGTCGAAGGCGTGGTGAAGGCTGAACTGGGGCGTGGTTATCGGGCGATCAGAGATGGGCGCCTTTCGCTGATAATGGAAGAAAAATATGCGTTTTTAGCGAGAATTTAGGGCACTTTTCCTGGACCCTGTTTTTCCACGAATAAGGCCCCAAAAAGTGCCCTAAATGATCAGATGACCACTGGAGGGAATCGGGGATGACCTCCCCTGACTCCCCCAGTGGTCACAAGCCCCCTCCCACCACAAAATATGCTGTTTCACAACTTTTTATTTTCACCCTCAAATGTCATACTCACCTTCCTGGCAGCAGTATGCAAGTCACTGGATCAGTTATTAGGGGGTGCAGTGGACTTCAGGCAGGTGGACCCAGGCCCATCCCCCCCCCACATGTTACACTTGTGCTGGTAAATGGGAGCCCTCCAAACCACCCCCCAAACCCACTGTACCCACATGTAGGTGCCCCCCCTTCACCCCTTAGGGCTATAGTAATGGTGTAGACTTGTGGGCGGTGGGTTTTGAGGGGGATTTGGGGGGCTCAACACCCAAGGGAAGGGTGCTATGCACCTGGGAGCTCTTTTACCTTTTTTTTTGTTTTTGTAAAAGTGCCCCCTAGGGTGCCCGGTTGGTGTCCTGGCATGTGAGGGGGACCAGTGCACTATGACTCCTGGCCCCTCCCACGAACAAATGCCTTGGATTTATTCGTTTTTGAGCTGGGCGCTTTCATTTTCCATTATCGCTGAAAAACAAAAACACCCAGCTCACAAATTGTCGAATAAAACATGGACGTCTATTTTTTTTCGAAAATATGGTTCGGTCCGCCCCTTCACGGACCCGTTCTCGGAGATAAACGCCCATGGAGATAGACGTTTTTGTTCAATTATGCCCCTCCTTGTATATCAGGATTTTGTGCTGTCCCAGTGCCTTTCTAGGCAACTGCCTGGGTTGCCTGACTTTGTTTAAATTGTTGCTTTTTCCCTTATTACATTGGATTTAAATTTGTATTCTTATAGCTCACTTTTCTGCGCTTGGGCTCAAAAGCATGTTGCATCTGCTGTAATTGTATTGTGAGTTTTATAACAAAATAGGAATTTAGGGACTTATGCCATTCATATTACTGATTATGGGGAGAGTGGCAAAGTAAAAGTCCCCATTCAAACAGGGTCAGAATGATATCATGTTCATTTACCGACCATAGTCCCTAAAGGTATCCCACACCCCAAAAGTTAAATCATTGGATTTTAAAACTCGGATTTGTAACTTATGGGGTGGAAACAGAAAGAGCTCTTAGGCAAATTCTTGGCCTGATTGGTGCCTTATCGGTGGAGATTGGGCAACCCACAGATGGCAACAACAGACCACTGAAGTGTGATAACGCTGTCCTTGCACAAGCATTATTTACTGTCTCATTGGCTTGTATTAGAACTAAAATTGATATCAAGGACCATGTCTTGCCTCCGATAACCCTCATGGTCAAGACATTTATTGAAGGAGGAATAAGAGAAGTTTTTCAGCCTGCACATGGTAAACACACTTTGTGTAATTGTATCCAATGCATAGTGGCCCATCCTCTGTGAGTAGGGTACAGTTTGAAATTGGGATACAAAAGGGTTTTGCATAGCTCGTGTACGGTTGCCTGACAGAATCAGCTCTCTATTTTTCAATCATGGGCAGTCTGTCTCCGTGTGTAATTAAGCAAAAGAGAGAGAACTTTTTCCTCTCCTCTCTTCTGGGCACGGAAACAGACATTGTGTTCCTCTGTGTGTGGGTGTGAAAAGGTCAAGTCTATGCTTTCCTTTAGGGACATATTGGCTGCCTGTGTTCCTTTGCCTTAGATTAAGTACAATAATGGTTAGTGTTTTAAGAACCTTATGCAAACCTTATGGGTCTCGCTGGCTATGCAAATCACCGCTGCTTAAATTGCATTACACCAAATTTGTTTTCCTCCACTGCAGAGGAGGGATGCAAATTCCTAAGTTATTCATAAGACTTGCAGACTATTTCTTGCCTATTCCCTGTATCTACCTCATTAAGATTTCCTCTCTGAACACACCACCCGAACTCTCGTCCACGCTCTCATTACCTCTCGCCTGGACTACTGCAACTTACTGCTCACCGGCCTCCCACTTAGCCATCTATCCCCCCTTCAATCTGTTCAGAACTCTGCTGCACGTCTCATATTCCGCCAGAACCAATATACTCATATCACCCCTCTCCTCAGGTCACTTCACTGGCTTCCGATCAGATACCGCATTCAATTCAAGCTTCTCCTTCTTACCTACAAATGCACTCAGTCTGCTGCCCCTCACTATCTTTCTACCCTCATCTCCCCTTACGTTCCCGCCCGTAACCTCCGTTCACAGGATAAATCCCTCCTCTCAGTACCCTTCTCCACCACCGCCAACTCCAGGCTCCGCTCATTCTGCCTCGCCTCACCACCCTATGCTTGGAACAACCTTCCTGAACCCTTACGCCAAGCCCCCTCCCTGCCCGTCTTCAAGTCTTTGCTTAAAGCCCACCTCTTCAATGCTGCGTTCGGCACCTAACTCTTACCTTTCAGGAAATCCAGACTGCCCCAATTTGACTGCCCCTATCGGACCGACCTTTCACTTGTCTATTAGATTGTAAGCTCTTTGAGCAGGGACTGTCTCTCTTTGTTAAATTGTACAGCGCTGCGTAACCCTAGTAGCGCTCTAGAAATGTTAAGTAGTAGTAGTAGTAGTAGTATACTAAATGTTTGTCTACTGAAATATCCAACATGTCTATCAAACATATAAATTGCGAGTGACCGTACTCACCGCAAATGCGCAGTAGAGACCAACATTCAAGGAGCAACACTCCAAACCCCGCCTCCACCAGCAGCTCCTCTACCGAACGTAATGCAGCCAATAGGGAGGGAAGGAGGGGGCGTGGAAATTGGAGGAGGACGTAATGCAGCCAATAGGGAGGGGAGGGGCGTGGAAAACGGAAGAGGACGTAATGCAGCCAATAGGGAGGGAAGGAGGGGGCGTGGAAATCGGAGGAGGACATAATGCAGCCAATAGGGAGGGGAGGGGGCGTGGAAAATGAAGGAGGATGTAATGCAGCCAATAGGGAGGGAAGGAGGGGGCGTGGAAATTGGAGGAGGACGTAATGCAGCCAATAGGGAGGGGAGGAGGGGGCGTGGAAATCGGAGGAGGACATAATGCAGCCAATAGGGAGGGGAGGGGCGTGGAAAACGGAAGAGGACGTAATGCAGCCAATAGGGAGGGGAGGGGGCGTGGAAAACGAAGGAGGACGTAATGCAGCCAATAGGGAGGGAAGGAGGGGGCGTGGAAATTGGAGGAGGACGTAATGCAGCCAATAGGGAGGGGAGGGGGCGTGGAAAACGGAGGAAGATGTAATGCAGCCAATAGGGAGGGGGCGTGGAAATCGGAGGAGGACCTAATGCAGCCAATATGAAGGGGAGGGGGCGTGGAAATTGAAGGAGGACGTAGTGCAGCCAATAGGGAGGGAAGGAGGGGGCGTGGACATCAATGGGGGAGGGAGGATGGAGAAGAGAACCACCATGTACAAGGGCACAGCAGGAACGACGAAGTGGCCGAGGCAACTAAAAAAACAGAAAAAGGTAAACAGGTGTATTCACTCACAACACACACACACAAGTCCTGCTTTGCAGCATGAAGCAAAGACATAGCTGTCCCGCCCCTTTGGCTCACTGAACAGCAGGAGTCAGCAGAAGGGGCGGAACAACAACATGTATGCGGGGAGGGGGGAAGGGGGGAGGGAGACCGGCACACGACTGAAAAATGAGCCTGCGTTTCAAACTGCTCCAACAACTGACTACAAGGAGACACTGAACCTCCACTGCCACACAGCTCCAACAACTGACTACGAGGAGACACTGAACCTCCACTGACACACAGCTCCAACAACTGACTACAAGGAGACACTGAACCTCCACTGCCACACAGCTCCAACAACTGACTACGAGGAGACACTGAACCTCCACTGACACACAGCTCCAACAACTGACTACAAGGAGACACTGAACCTCCACTGCCACACAGCTCTAACAACTGACTACAAGGAGACACTGAACCTCCTCTGCCACAAAGCTCCAACAACTGACTACGAGGAGACACTGAACCTCCACTGACACACAGCTCCAACAACTGACTACAAGGAGACTGTAGGAGTATTTGCTGTGATCTCACCCACCCTGTGTGCATATGAGAGCACCTTTACAGACAAAATGGACGCTGCAACCTTTCACCTATATGTCTGGCTACCAACTGTGCAGAAGGCAGCATTCCAGCGTGTAATAGATTTACTGAAGCCTGCACCACCTCCAAGGTCACTCTGTATCTGGAGAAAATGCATGTCCTTGGGAGAGAGGGAGAGAGAGTACGAGATAAGACGGACAAAGGAGGCTTCATACAGATGTTGGGAGTACATGATGGGATTATTTCTGATTGGCTCCCTGAAAACAGATTGATCTGAGAAGCGGGAAGAGAAGGGGACTAGTTCCAGAGAGGAGAGAGAAGAGAGAAGAACTAAGAAGAAGAACAGAAGAGGAGAACACTTGCATATCTGCAAGCACCTGATTTTCCTAAGAGACTTACTGATAATACCTGGCAAAGCTTTTCCCCAGGTTACAGCTGTCTAAAGGATCTATACTGCGTCTGTATCATCTGTGGCTGATCAAGACAAGTGCATCACCTGAGCTTGTGTGACCTCGCTGAGACCTTCGGCTGAGGCATTGGAAGGAATCTGATCTGGAAACCGGGACGGTGAGATCATAGTTTACTTCCTTCAGGCTGGGTTAGGTAATTAGTCTGGGCTCGGACCCATCAGATGTGTGACGTCAGGATTTATGATCTCTAGTTGCTGTTAGCCTAGTATAAGATTTGTGTGGTAATCATTAGGATCTTGGTATTGTGTTATCTGTCATTACAGATTTAGCCAATAGGATAATCATAGTTATTCTATATTTTTGGTATCATTGTGCATGCAATCAGGAATTGCTGATGCTATAAGCTGATAAGAGTTTTCTATATTTTTGTATATAACGCTGTATAAATAAACTAATATATTCCATTGGTCTGTCCGTTATTTTCCATGCAGCTAATGTTGGGCAGAGGCCACGCCCCCTAGACATAAGCGAGTACATAGGTAGGAAATTGGCCTCTTACAAAAACATATATATAATCCCCTACAAATTGGGGCTCTCGTCCGGGATGGTTAGGGCAGGAAGACAGCAGAAGTTAAAACTTTTTCTGAGTGTTTTCAGAAAGCTGGTTTGACTTTCTGTTTCTCTCTGCACGAACTGCAGTTCCACTCTAGCTGACGGCAGACTTTTGTTTATACAGCTGTGTTTTATTGCTGCAATTGGTTGACAGATTTATTACTCTGAGCTCCAAAGAAAGAAAAACTGTTTATCTAACTCTCTAAGGAAGGAAAGCAGGGTGTGTTTAGTCTTTAAAATGGCGACCGGCACTGTTGGCACATTGCCTGAAATTCTTCTGAGTGAACAGGAGAGGGGCGTGCTTAAAATACTACTGCCACTCTCTCAGAGCAAGTCTAAACCAACTCCTCCTACTGTAGAGTCTGTACGTGCTTTATTTGGTAGCAGGTCACCGAATAGCTCAGAAGCATATGCTACGGTTTTAAATACAATTATAAAAGAGAAACAGCATTTGTCACAATGGATGCTTTGTGAATTGGGCGTGTCTCTTTTGGCAGTCAAGGACTCTTTGATGAATGAGATAAGACAGATATCTGTACCTCTAACAGATCGCATAGCGGAGTTGCAGTTAGATTTGTCCCAGACTAGGGAAACTGTCCAGGAGCGAGACAGTGAGTTAGCTGCATTACGAGTTGATTTAGACACTGCCAGATCTGCTTTAGCAGGGACCAATGTAAGCCCCGCCCCACCTGACTCCTCTGAAGAGATTTGTACGGAGTGCCAGACACTGTATGATAAGTGTAAAACTTTGCAGTGTGACCTAACTGATTGTGAAGCACTTAATTACACATTAAAGCAGGAAATTGCCCAGTACCTCGTGTCTTTTGATGCGGTGCAAGAGAAATTTTCTCGGGTGACGGGTGCATTACACAACCAGATTGGGGAAACAGATAAGTTGCGGACATTAAATCGGGAGCTAAAACAGGTCTCAGAAGGTGTTCAGAGTGAGTTGCGCAGGGAGCTAGTGGCCACTCAAGAACAATCTATGTCTGTGTTTCAAGATTGGCACGCAGCCAAGCTAGAGTTGGCGGTGTTAAAAGAAAAGCAGGAGACAGTCTCACTACAATTAGAATGTACAGTGAAGGACAGAGATTCATTGTCTAAAGCATTAGAGGAGTGCACTGTTAAGATTTCCACAATGCAGCAAGAGCTTACGCAAATGGCTCAGGAAGAAGTACCGTATACCTTAGAGTTCCCCGACAGTTTTGCTGTGGGTCACCTCACGCCAGCTCCCGAAATGAACCGTTACGTGAGCCGGGAGGGACCCGAGTTAAACACACCCACTGGGGGCATGGCTCCGGCTCTTTCCCGCCCCTCTGTACAATTCAGCCCCATAGTGGCTGGTGAACGAAGCAGCAGACCCGAGACAGTGCCACACCCATTGGGGGCACGGGCCCAGGGACTGCCTGCTGAAATCATCAGCTCACTTGGTCAGGTGCCTAGCTCAGGGCCTCAGCCTTCGGCAGATCCACCCAGTTTTAGCAACGCACCTGCCCCGAGGTTCTCTACACCTGGTAGTGATCAGCGGCATGTCAAGCCGGAACCCCAGAAAGGAATGTCTATGGAGAGGCAGGCATATGTTATAAAGATGCTACGCACCGTAATAGCGCCTTTTAAAGAGTCTGCCTTGGTATCCATAGAAACCCATCTTAAGGCAGTGCATGAACTCCTGCAAACCATGCACGTCTCTTCTGAGAATGATATCAGAGCCCTCCTCAAATGGACCTTTAGTACCGAGTGCCATGAAGTTCTAGATTTGATCATGTCTGATAACCCTGATTTACGGTCAGTGGAGCAAGCCTTAGCAAAGCGCTACGGTCTCTTTGCCAACTCTCTGGAAGCTAAGCGTGCAGCGTATACTATTAGTTGTAAGCCGGAGGAGAGTCCGCGGGAGTGGGCCCATCGCTTGAAGCATGCATATTATCAGGGGGGGGTCCCGCCTGACTCTAAAGATCTTGAATTTGGTGATTTCAGGGAACTTTTTATACAGGGTCTGCCTGATCCGATAAAGATTCCATTGGCAGGAAAAAACGCAGAACCCTATTCCAGCCTTCTAAAGCAGGCTGAAGGAATTTTTGAAATCTGCCGCGCCAAGCCAATCGCAGAGACTCCTAAACCGGCATCCAAGAGTCGCAACAGGGTGATACCACCCGCTGTTTGTGCGGTCACTTCCACGCTTTCTCTGGAAAACAAAGCGCCGAGACCAACTACGCCGCCGGGCTCTCAGGCCCTGCCGCGGGATGCAGCGCCCCCTATTGCACAGGAGGGACAGCAACACCCTAAAAAGAAGCAGTTTAATCAAAAGAAGTGGAATGCAGAGAAGATCCGCGCTATGCAAGCTCAGCTGGACCAATTGATGGCAAGATGTTCAATCGCGGAGTCTAGCAATGTACCTAAGACACCTCCATCTCATAAGAAGGTCAAATTCCAGAAGCAGAAGGACCAGTCTTCTAGACCGCCGACCCCTCCGGGGCTTAGTGTTAAATCTGTTGAGGTGGAACAGCCATCCTCTTCGGAAGAAGAACAAGCATGACTAGACGTGTCCACCAAACCTGTTACCGCAAGCGTCCCCACTGTCCACGTGGATGCGTTGTCGCCCATCAGTGAGGAGTCCCCCGTGAACCATGCTGCGTCTCAGCCCTCGAACCCGGAAGGGCCTCTTTCAAAGGACCCATCCCAGGAAGTCAGGTATTTTCTAGGTAAGCTTATATCTAAAGGTTACAGATATACCGTGGAGTTGTTAATTCAACAAGTACTTTCCTGTGAAGGTCTCCTGGATACAGCCTCAGAGGTGACTTTGGTCACCCAGGGCCTGTTTCAGAAACTAGAGGCATCTCTAGGGGGGGGTCAGGATGTGCTGCATGTCACACCGTGCGACTTGTCACTGGTGGCCTATGGCAATCAAAATATTGGAACTGTGGGACAGGTTTGGCTATCTTTACAGCTTGGACAGATGACCGTCAGGCACCCAGCCATCATCACTACCAGTGAGGGTGAAGAATTTCTGATTGGAAATGACCTTTTGAAGAGATTTCGGCCTGTTTTGGATTATGACGAGGAAACGATCTGGTCTAAAGTCACTCGACCCCTTAAATATGTGCGAGGGAGATACTGGCGTACAGTCAGTGATGCCAACTCTGTGGAGCTACAGGACACTCCCCTGCGGACTGATCTCCGGTGTTCCGCGGATCCGCCCATGCGGGAGCCTCCTTTGACAGATGCACCAAAAGGGGGTCAGAAGCATGAAGAGCTGGTGCAACAAGCGGACCAACTAGAGATTGTTTCACAGGACTCAGCCAAGACGGATGACTTAACAGATACTGTGTCTCCCGTATCACTTGAAATCTCATCTCCTATCTCTGCTCCTGATTTTGCTCATCCTTGCAAGGTGACTGTCATCACCCAGAAAGGTGATGAATTCACCATACCAGTTCAAGTGGCTAACACCCAATTGCTTCAAGCTACTTTACTGTTCACTAGTGATCTCTCCTACATCAGTGACTCTTTGTACAACCAAATTCGTAAGTCTGTACAACTTCCCTTCAGCAGATGTTCCTCTACTTCGGTACAGGTACCGGGCCAAGGCTCCAAGCCGCTTGACGGAATATGTGGCCTTCCCTTGACTGTGGGAAAGAAGACATTCACTCACCACTTCTCTATTGTCCGGGGCTTGAGAGAACCCTTATGTTTGGGGTCAGATTGCCTTGCACGACTGGGAGTTTATGTGGACCTGGTGAATCTTGTCCTGTGGAGTAGAATGCAGAACAACCCAGTGGAACTTGAACCTACGGCTGTTTGTTTGAAGTCTGGACAGACCATTCCCCAGGTCTGTGAGGTAGTCTGTGACAAGGATGTAACCATTCCAGGTAGAGTACGGGATTTTTCCCTCAAGCTTCGCCTCGCTCAAGGACAACGTCTGCTGGATGATGTAGTGTTCTTTAACCCACATGCCCACTTTCGAGACCTTGGATTGGCAATTGGAGTTCTGCCCTGTTTGGAGGTCACCGGTACCACCTTATACCTGTTGGTCACCAATCCACAGTCTGCTGAAGTTGAGCTATCTGCTGGAGATCCTTTTGGCTTTCTGGTTGGCCAGTCTTTCCATGATGTCGAGGTAAGTTTGCCTATCCTTGGCAGGCTGCCTTCTTCTTGGGACACCTGCCAGGGGGGGGAGACGACTGACAGTTGGTTTACCTCTCCCAGGGGCCTCATATCTCTCGAGTTTGTTTGGCCCTATGATGCGACGTGTGCTCAGGTACAGGTGGAAGATGACTTCTTGTTTCTGTCCAGGGAAATGTCTGTACCTCAGAAGCCTCGAAGGGTGAATTCTGTGGAAACCTCAACCTTGCAGGAGGACATTGAAGAACAGGTGGAAATTGCATCCAACCAACCTTTCTCCGAGTTTGATGCTATGGTGAAAGAGCAAGTGGAACAGGCTGATGCTTGTACTACTCACACAGAGATGATGACAGGTAGGGAAATGACATTACCAATTCATTTGTTGTACAGGACTAATGATGTGAACTTGTCCAGTGCTACCTCCACTCATGAATATGTCACCCATTTGCGTAATCATTTGCAAAGTGCCTTTGCCTTTGCTCAGAAAAATTTGGAAAGTAGCGCTAGAGGTAGAAAAGCCTATTATGATCAAGGGACTACCTCTAAAGAATACCAAATTGGCGACAAGGTATTCTACTTCAATTTTGCCAGAAACAAGGTTAAAGAAAGGAAGTTTCTACCCAGTTGGCATGGTCCTTTCCCTATAGTGGAAAAAGCTTCACCTGTGACTTACCAAATTCGCCTCAGAAAAAATTCTCAAGGTGAAGATAACCTTAAGTGGGTCCACATCAATCAGTTGAGACCATGTCACCCCAGTCATTTGGTTCCAGATACATGCATTGTTGAAATGACACAAACTAACCATGAAGCAGAATAGCTTCGTCTTCTTTTGTTTTTCAGCTACAAAGAAAAAAAACAAAACCTTGAAGATCCGGTGCAGTTGCCTAACAGATTGATTCTGTTTCCGTTCCTGATGTCGTTCTTCAAGATGTTCCTGACGCCCTGCTTCCTAATCCATTGGTGGTTTCAACATCCCTTCCCCTTGTTCCTCATGATTTCCATTGTTTAGTCATGACTGTTGGAGTTTTCTTTGGCCAAGAATCATTCTTCGTGTTGGGGGGAATTGTTTGATTTTATTTTTATTTCAACCGATCCAGTGTGCCTGACAGTGAAGTTTTGGATGTGTGTTTGTTTGTTTTTGGGACATTTCATTGACTTTCTTTTTGAACTGTGTCCAATGCTTATGTTTGAAGACTTTCTTCATCATCACCATTACGTGGACCATTTTGTTCCTGTTTGATGTCTTCTTGATGTGAGAAGTTGTCCATTCACACCTCATTATTCATCACGGTCCATCCTATTGACTTTGCTATGGACCTTATACCATTTTTACAGTCCAAAGACTCTCACACTGTTGAATTATCTGTTGACCATGAGACTCTCGAGGTTGCAGATTACAAACGTCGTTCATCTGATGTCACCCAGTTCCACATGTCCACTCACGTTGTCATCCCACTTTTGACCATCTCGTGGGTCATCATGCTCCTGTGTGCTGTAGTGTTTTGGAGAGACCTTCGTCATTTACGCTATCGCGTAAACACTTTGTCACCTACGGCGATGAGATTGCAAGACTTTATGTAGTTACCTTTAACCAGAGTTTTGCCAACAATTTATTCCGTTTTCACTTTTATGTACTAATATGCTTTGCTTTGCATGATGTGATTTTCATGATCTATGTGATTATGGTTCATGATTTGTTTGATTAATTTCATGTGTTAAGACTTTTTGCCTAACTGCACATGCGGGTTCTATTATTCAGTATTTTGCTGTATTAGCATTTGTGATTTCCTTGTGAACATTATTTTGCTTAATTGAACTGTTTTGAAGAGTGTTAGTTTGCATTAGTTAAGATTTACTTTGAAACTTTTGTAGTTTTGACCATGAAGTTTGTACCTGAATCCTGACTGAACTGTCTGGCTTATTTTTGTAGTTAGGTTGGAGAAGGCCTTTACTCCTTTGTAGTAATTTCCATCTCCAAGGGGGGGAATCTGTAGGAGTATTTGCTGTGATCTCACCCACCCTGTGTGCATATGAGAGCACCTTTACAGACAAAATGGACGCTGCAACCTTTCACCTATATGTCTGGCTACCAACTGTGCAGAAGGCAGCATTCCAGCGTGTAATAGATTTACTGAAGCCTGCACCACCTCCAAGGTCACTCTGTATCTGGAGAAAATGCATGTCCTTGGGAGAGAGGGAGAGAGAGTACGAGATAAGACGGACAAAGGAGGCTTCATACAGATGTTGGGAGTACATGATGGGATTATTTCTGATTGGCTCCCTGAAAACAGATTGATCTGAGAAGCGGGAAGAGAAGGGGACTAGTTCCAGAGAGGAGAGAGAAGAGAGAAGAACTAAGAAGAAGAACAGAAGAGGAGAACACTTGCATATCTGCAAGCACCTGATTTTCCTAAGAGACTTACTGATAATACCTGGCAAAGCTTTTCCCCAGGTTACAGCTGTCTAAAGGATCTATACTGCGTCTGTATCATCTGTGGCTGATCAAGACAAGTGCATCACCTGAGCTTGTGTGACCTCGCTGAGACCTTCGGCTGAGGCATTGGAAGGAATCTGATCTGGAAACCGGGACGGTGAGATCATAGTTTACTTCCTTCAGGCTGGGTTAGGTAATTAGTCTGGGCTCGGACCCATCAGATGTGTGACGTCAGGATTTATGATCTCTAGTTGCTGTTAGCCTAGTATAAGATTTGTGTGGTAATCATTAGGATCTTGGTATTGTGTTATCTGTCATTACAGATTTAGCCAATAGGATAATCATAGTTATTCTATATTTTTGGTATCATTGTGCATGCAATCAGGAATTGCTGATGCTATAAGCATAAGAGTTTTCTATATTTTGTATATAACGCTGTATAAATAAACTAATATATTCCATTGGTCTGTCCGTTATTTTCCATGCAGCTAATGTTGGGCAGAGGCCACGCCCCCTAGACATAAGCGAGTACATAGGTAGGAAATTGGCCTCTTACAAAAAACATATATATAATCCCCTACAAGACACTGAACCTCCACTGCCACAAAGCTCCAACAACTGACTACAAGGAGACACTGAACCTCCACTGCCACAAAGCTCTAACAACTGACTACAAGGAGACACTGAAACTCCTCTGCCACACAGCTCCAACAACTGACTACAAGGAGACACTGAACCTCCACTGCCACAAAGCTCTAACAACTGACTACAAGGAGACACTGAAACTCCTCTGCCACACAGCTCCAACAACTGACTACAAGGAGACACTGAACCTCCACTGCCACAAAGCTCCAACAACTGACTACGAGGAGACACTGAACCTCCACTGACACACAGCTCCAACAACTGACTACAAGGAGACACTGAAACTCCTCTGCCACAAAGCTCCAACAACTGACTACGAGGAGACACTGAACCTCCACTGACACACAGCTCCAACAACTGACTACAAGGAGACACTGAACCTCCACTGCCACAAAGCTCCAACAACTGACTACAAGGAGACACTGAACCTCCACTGCCACAAAGCTCCAACAACTGACTACAAGGAGACACTGAAACTCCTCTGCCACACAGCTCCAACAACTGACTACAAGGAGACACTGAACCTCCACTGCCACACAGCTCTAACAACTGACTACAAGGAGACACTGAACCTCCACTGACACACAGCTCCAACAACTGACTACAAGGAGACACTGAACCTCCACTGACACACAGCTCCAACAACTGACTACAAGGAGACACTGAACCTCCACTGACACACAGCTCCAACAACTGACTACAAGGAGACACTGAACCTCCACTGACACACAGCTCCAACAACTGATTACAAGGAGACACTGAACCTCCACTGCCACAAAGCTCCAACAACTGACTACAAGGAGACACTGAACCTCCACTGCCACACAGGAGACACTGAACCTCCACTGCCACACAGCTCTAACAACTGACTACAAGGGGACACTGAACCTCCACTGCCACACAGCTCCAACAACTGACTACAAGGAGACACTGAACCTCCACTGCCACAAAGCTCCAACAACTGACTACAAGGAGACACTGAACCTCCACTGCCACACAGGAGACACTGAACCTCCACTGCCACACAGCTCTAACAACTGACTACAAGGGGACACTGAACCTCCACTGCCACACAGCTCCAACAACTGACTACAAGGAGACACTGAACCTCCACTGCCACACAGCTCCAACAACTGACTACAAGGAGACACTGAACCTCCACTGCCACAAAGCTCCAACAACTGACTACAAGGAGACACTGAACCTCCACTGACACACAGCTCCAACAACTGACTACAAGCAGACACTGAACCTCCACTGCCACACAGCTCCAACAACTGACTACAAGGAGACACTGAACCTCCACTGCCACAAAGCTCCAACAACTGACTACAAGGAGACACTGAACCTCCACTGCCACACAGGAGACACTGAACCTCCACTGCCACACAGCTCTAACAACTGACTACAAGGAGACACTGAAACTCCACTGACACACAGCTCCAACAACTGACTACAAGGAGACACTGAACCTCCACTGCCACACAGCTCCAACAACTGACTACAAGGAGACACTGAACAGCTCTAACAACTGACTACAAGGAGACACTGAACCTCCACTGCCACACAGCTCCAACAACTGACTACAAGGAGACACTGAACCTCCACTGCCACACAGCTCCAACAACTGACTACAAGGAGACACTGAACCTCCACTGCCACAAAGCTCCAACAACTGACTACAAGGAGACACTGAACCTCCACTGCCACACAGGAGACACTGAACCTCCACCGCCACACAGCTCTAACAACTGACTACAAGGAGACACTGAACCTCCACCGCCACACAGCTCCGACAACTGACTACAAGGAGACACTGAACCTGCACCGCCACACAGCTCCGACAACTGACTACAAGGAGACACTGAACCTCCACCGCCACACAGCTCCGACAACTGACTACAAGGAGACACTGAACCTCCACCGCCACACAGCTCCGACAACTGACTACAAGGAGACACTGAACCTCCACCGCCACACAGCTCCGACAACTGACTACAAGGAGACACTGAACCTCCACTGCCACACAGCTCCAACAACTGCCTACAAGGAGACACTGAACCTCCACTTTCACACAGCTGCAACAACTGACTACAAGGAGACACTGAACCTCCACTGACACACAGCTCCAACAACTGACTACAAGGAGACACTGAACCTCCACTGCCACACAGGAGACACTGAACCTCCACTGCCACACAGCTCCAACAACTGACTACAAGGAGACACTGAACCTCCACTGCCACACAGCTCTAACAACTGACTACAAGGAGACACTGAACCTCCACTGCCACACAGCTCCAACAACTGACTACAAGGAGACACTGAACCTCCACTGCCACACAGGAGACACTGAACCTCCACTGCCACACAGCTCCAACAACTGACTACAAGGAGACACTGAACCTCCACTGCCACAAAGCTCCAACAACTGACTACAAGGAGACACTGAACCTCCACTGCCACACAGCTCCAACAACTGACTACAAGGAGACACTGAACCTCCACTGCCACACAGCTCTAACAACTGACTACAAGGAGACACTGAACCTCCACTGCCACACAGCTCCAACAACTGACTACAAGGAGACACTGAACCTCCACTGCCACACAGGAGACACTGAACCTCCACTGCCACACAGCTCTAACAACTGACTACAAGGAGACACTGAAACTCCACTGACACACAGCTCCAACAACTGACTACAAGGAGACACTGAACCTCCATTGACACACAGCTCCAACAACTGACTACAAGGAGACACTGAACCTCCACTGAGACAGGGAGTACTAACAGCTCACAAGCACTCTCTCTCACTCACTCACACACTCTCTCTCATTCACTCACTCACACACACACACAGAGACACCCAAGCACACACACACTAGCTGCTCACACTCACTGTCTCTTTGGGAGGGCAGGGAACAGAGGACTGTGGCTTGACATGGGGTGAGGGAAGAGGACAGAGGAGGGTTGCTGGACATGGGGGGAGGACAGGGGACAGAGCAGACTTGCTACACATGGAGGTGAAATTAAAAAAACTCGCCCGTTTTAACGGGCTTAATGGCTAGTCTATGTATGTTCTGTACCCCAGGTAATTGAGATTCAGAGAAATAAGTTTTAGGTTTCATGTGCCTTGCCTGAAATGGGTACTTCCTGGTTGGATTTTCATTTCAGTTGCTTGCTTGTCATCAATGTATTACTACCTCATTGTGGCTATTGTCCGACAAATGGAATTTGCTGCTAACAGTGTTTTTTCCTCTCTTCCTTGCCAGATGATGTCACGCTTCTTTCTTATATTGATGACTTGCTCCCTCTGCTAACCCTTGTGTGTATTACATACACACGTTTGCATGAAAAAAACCCCCAAACTTTAATTTATGTTTTCCAGGACCTCTTTCTCAAATTACGCTACCAAATTGAGCTACCCAACAACTGTTTGGCGAGCGTGAGGCTTATTGGAACTTTTAAATTTTTATACCCTGTGGTATTGCATGAATATTTTCTTTTACAGCCCTGGTGCTTCTCCCTTGAAGGAGCACTTTTGTATTGTCATAAGCTTTTGCATATCTTTGCATTTTCTTGAGATATTTGTAGCAGGCAAGAGTTACTATTCTAATGTTCTCCTGTATTGGATTTGCCTTGTTTATCTTTGTGATAAAGTTTTGCACCATGTTATCAGCTGTCCCTTGACAGTGCAGTTCCTCCTAATAGGAGTTCCCAAAGTCCTGATAGCCTATTACAATGGCAACACTGGAAGGGAACAGATTCTTACAGACTTTTGTTTTGCTAATGTATGCAAAGAACCGTTTGTCTACTAAACTACTTAATGTGTTTAATTCATCATGCTTGTGATAAATATATATCTGTGTTACTTTACCTTGGGCAATTGTGACTCCAGAGATATTGCCCCCTCCAGGGTAAAGGAATTTAGCTGAATGCTCAGATTAAGAAGTTGTTAATGTACCTTGAATGAGAATGCTTTGTGATGCTATAGAACATTTCTAGGCATCTGCCTACTTTGCTGACATCATCCTTGATCTAACTTTTCTCCATAAATCATATGTCTCATGATTTTAGCTGGACGCTTAAACCTGGTTGTCCAGAGAGGTGAGGTGTACCATGATAAAGATCTAAAATGTAAGTTTTAAATTGTAGGGAATCACATCATGAAGATGAAGGAAGAAATTTCCCAGTCATTCTGCACGGTTACTGTGATGTTTGAAGCTTGTAAAAGTTATTTACTGCCAATGTGCAAGTTGTGTAAGCAGTGTGAATAACCACATGGCAGGAGTGCATGTTTATGTGTTACGAAAGTACACTGTAAGTTAGTTAGAAGGTCTGTGGAAGTGAACATATGTAGAAGTGTTTGAACAGGACTATACTTTTTGGGATAGGCCAGAATAGCAATTCATTTTATTCTGTATTACCTATCAAAAGAAGCATGAAATTTGAGTATAGAATTAAGCTAATGGCATTTTGTTAAGGGTTTGACCAGATATTGAGTGAATTATTATCATTTATGCCCTGAGGCCTACATAGAGGCCCTGTTCTGATTAATTGATTTATTGTTTGGAGTCATTTTCCTTGTTTTTTCAGGTTCATCAAATTGTCCTTTCACCTTAGTTGACGGGCAGGACATGACATCATTTGAACCATGATCACTGACAGCACTAGTCTTCGCTGCCATTGTGTTAGGCCTGTTGTCTCACCATTCCTGAAGCAGGCCCGACCACTGCAGTCTCCTCTGTTTTCAAGATTGTTGTCTATTACTGCAATGCATTTTTTTTTTAGAATTGTAACCTTTATATCCTCATGCCTATAAACAACTCTGTTAAGTTGCACCATTGCGGGAAGGAGATTTTGGTTGCACTCCTTTTGCTGGATAAACTGCTAAACTCTACTCCACCATTTAAACTGGTGGTCAGTATAGGAATAATGTTTTTTGTTTAATCTTAAAATACTGATACATTTTCAATTGTAATGATTTCTTTTTGCACCATCAGTCTTAACACCTCTGAAACCACTGAATGTTTCCTGTCTGATATTGTTTCTAAGAGGTTTTTTCTCACAGACAGTCCAGGCTGCTCCCCAAAGGGATTTGGGAATTTCCCCTATGAAATGTTTGGACACTAAATGTTAATGAAACCAATTATATACTACCATGTCTTCTTCTTTATTTCATTTAAGGGTTACTGGCCCAAATTCCACCACTTGAATTTGCTGTTCACTGGGAGGGTGGGTACTGGTCAAGACCAAGCTACAATCCTCCTGGGGAAAAGGTCCTCCTCAAACCTTGCTGGATACCAGGATCAAGGGCCAAGTAGCCACCCCTGCCAATTAGTCACAATAGAAGGAAAGAAAACGAACAAAACTATGTGGACCCTTACTAGACACCTGGACTACAGGACCAGGGACAACCATTATAGGGTGAAGAGTTATGCTAGCCCTTGCTCTCAGTAAAATACAGGCCAATGGCTCATAATAAGAGCTAGGCTTCTTAAAATCAGAATCATCTCTGATACAAAAGAGAGCTAGCTTGTAAAAATCAGAGATCACCTTTGACACAGTTACATTTCACTGTGGCAAGTGCTGAACTGGCAAGGGTGGGGGCAATCTACTCTATCAACAATCCTGAGATTGGCACCTGCAAGACGTCATACGCAAGAGTTGCTATGGTTACGTAGAGATAGTGCTGGGTCAGCTGCACCCCGGGTGAGAACATCCAAAGGGGGGGCTACAGGAAGGTTTGGGAACATATGAAGTCATTCTGATCAACTGATAAGGACTAGGAGCCCAGTTGAGACAGCTGGGATCCATTGAAATGAATAGGGCCAAAATTGTATATAAGCAGCAGTTTGAGGAGTATTAGTTCAGACGAGACAAGACGAGACGAGAAGAAGAAGGAGATGAGAGGAGAAGACGAACAGAGAAGGGAGACTCCAGAAGGCTAGAGAGAGAGGACGTGCCGTGATATGCGGTTCCATTATGTGAATGCTTAACCTACCTGTATTACCATTGGTAAGATTGTAATAAACTATCTTATTATATCTACTACATACTGGGTTCCTTTCTAATTACAAGAGTCCATACTGCCTGACGGTGTAAGCCTGTCATGAGCAGATTCAAGGTTGGGAAAGCTAGATATTTGGAGGGCATATGTAACTTTGCCAAGAGAGATGAGACGGGCCACTGCTTCCGCTGCTGGATTAGCAAAGGCAGATTCTGAGAAAATAAACATATTGGTAGCCAGAGGATGGATACTCCCTCTTGGGCTTCGAATCTGCCTTTGTAAATTTACTTAAAATTGCCCGAAGAGCTGTAAATTCTAAACCCTTTTTCTCACATTTTTTTAATATCCTTATCCAGGGTCCCGAAACTGCCATTTCTTTCTGTAGCTTTTAAAGGTTTTCCCTAACAAGTGCTGTAGTTCGCTATCTCAAGGACATGAGAATCTGGGAAGCTTGCCCACTTTAGCTGCCTTATCAGTCCAGCACTGCTTCGGCAGAGGAGGCTCTACAGTTTACTTTTAAAAGCTCAGAAAGTGATTTTTTCTTCCCCCTTTTCCGTTCGTTTTTTTGTCCCTGTTCTATGCTGAAGTGGTACAAGTTAAACAGTCATTTACACAGGTATTCTTTTTAACCTCTCGCTGTCTATCCTCTGTCAACTGTATTGCTCCTAAATCCGTCTAACTAACTCCCTCTCTTATCTTTTTCATATCTTTCAACTCCGGTTTCATTTCTCGAAACTGGTACAACTTTTTTTTTTCAACATATTCTCGACGGTGGACTTATGCAAGGGTCCTTCCCTTAACGCCAATGAGATTTATGATTCCCTATCTCTAGATTTTCAGTCTGCCTCCTTCGGCAGCACTTTCTGATACACAAACAGCCTTCCCCTGGCTGCGGTCCCATATTACCACCTTTAGCTGGGTTATTTTTTTTTAGTTAGCCAGTTTCCAATTACTGGAGACTGATCCCACCCTTTGTGTAGGTTCTGGACTTCTTACAGTCTGTGGGTTGCTGCGCTTTCCCCAGTACTAATAAAGGGAGTAAGAAGCACCTTCTAACCTCTACCAAGGTACTTTTGAAGGTTTTAGACTTTGTGCAGGACAATTTTTTGAGACTGGCCATTGCACAGTACATTTTCTTTGTCTTGTTTCTGGGCAAGTGGCCAACCATACATTGTTTACCGATTCAGCCCTGCTTGTACTGTCTAAAGACACTCGCTGAAGCAGGATAGACACGCTGATTTCAAACACACTTTTTACTGTCTTCTTACAGAGCTGTGGGTTTCTCTTGAGGTCTCTCTTTATTACAGAGAGCTGTTTGGACCCTATGTCCCTTGGTGAATACCTATAGTTAGTTTTTTTAGGGTTGCCCTCATTCAGGTACTATAATTTTAGCTGACCATTACGTTTTTTTTTTTAATAGGTTTATTTTATGTTCACCGGTCTACAGTTGGCCAAGAGGTTTTATATTGGTCAAGGTGACCAAGAGTTCCAGTTTAATACTGAGGGATATTTTTGTATTCCAGTCTAAATTGACTGAGGGTTATTCCAGTTCTAGGTGTGGAACTGAGGGTTCTTCTTTTCCCCGGTCTAGCGTGACCGAGAGTTTGTCCAGTTCAGAGTAACTGAGGGTTTGCTTCTTTTCCCCGGTCTAGCGTGACCGAGAGTTTGTCCAGTCCAAAGAGGCTGAGGGTCCAGTCCAGAGAGACTGAGGGTCCAGTTCAGAGTAACTGAGGGTTTGCTTCTTTTCCCCGGTCTAGCGTGACCGAGAGTTTGTCCAGTTCAATAAAATAAAAGCAGTGAAATTCCTGGTTCTGCTACTTTCTTCTCTTTTCCCAGGAGAAAAAAAGCTTTATTCTAGAGTTCATAAGATGTAATGTGTATATTTAATTTGTATATTTTAAGAACTTAGGTGGGTTACATCCTTTAAAATATACACAATATGATAAAAACGCAAATTATTTATTTTTTTAAAGAATTTATTAACCTCCTTGTGAGGGAGTGGGTGGCCCATGGTTGTATTCACATAGGATCACTCCCTAACTGAGACTGAGCTGCCTTAGGGTAGGTGGAGTCAGTGGTGTACCTAGGATAGTTGCCACCCGGGGCCGGTCATTTTTTAACAACCCCCTCCAAAATTCAGTACTAGGCATACCGAGAATAAAAAACACTCAGGACCTATAGAGCAATTCTACCATACCATAAGCAGTCATTTCTACGAGTCACACAAGGAAAAGGAAAGCATCTTAAACACTACAGTGAGCACTAGAACATCAATTCACCTATTGTAAAACGAAACCAGACAGAATAGTACAGATCGTCAATCCTGCACAGTCAATGCCAACCGAAAGCCATGTCTACCTTCCAAGTGGCTTACAGAAAAGAAATAAATGATTTAGACACACAAACCAAACATATTCAGAACATAAACTGAAAGCCAGTTCAAAAGACATAGGGGTCGATATTCAACATGAGGAGGGCTCCAACCCTGTAAAATCACGCAGACTGGGTCCAGCGCTGATATTCGTAGGCACTGAACTGAACTGGAGAGTGTTGCTGGAATATTAGCAGAGACTACGTGGCACTGTCCGGTTAGAGCCGGGAGTTATCTGAGGAGCGCTGATATTCAGTGCTGTTGAATGAATAATTCTGCAGGAAGCTGGGCTTGTCCCTTGACAAAAGCATTTTTATACTGAAATGCTAGAATCGGGATCAGCTGACTGAGCTCAGAGAAGTGCATGATTTACATTGGAAAGACTTTATTTGTATTATACTTTCTTTTTGTTGATTTTTTTTCAAGAATAACTGATTTAAGGGGGTAAAATATGAAACAATGCTTTTGACACTTTTGTTATCAAAAGCGTCTTGAATAGAGGTTGACTGAATTTCAGTTTGCCTTTTGGCACCGAAACCGGCCTGAAATCCAAGCTGGAGTTTAGGTCGAAAATGCAAGTGGGTTGCCTCTGCCAGTACCTACTCCACCCTGTAGAGACCAGGTCCCAACACCCTGTCCTCCCACAGGCGAGCGGGACCCATCGATCCAGCCCCACCCCACCCCAACCACTGAAAGGCCCACCGCAGGCCTACCTTTAACTGTCCTGGTGACAGTCTCAGGCAGGAACTCTGGGCAGCCATTTTTATGGAGGAACCAGCATGGGCAGCAGTGACTGTTATAGTTCTTGCCCCGAAGAGACCACTAGACCATCAGGGCAGGGCCTTCGAGTGGTGGGGGAGGGTGTGACTCAGCAGCACTCGCTTTCTTCCAGTGGGGGAGGCTAGGAGGGGTGGGTGGGTGGCCAGCCTGTTCGGACCCAGTCTCTGCAGGTGGTGGAGGTGCCGTTTTCATTTTCGGCTGAAACCAATCAAGAAAATTTGGCTGCTGGTTTGGATTTGGTCAAAACTGAGAATTTAGGTTTCATTTGGCCTCTAGTTTTGAAATAAGGTCCCTTTAACATTCAGTTTATTTGCTTTAAAGTTTATGATAACATTTTTTCTTTGCACATGAAAGTTGATATTGTGTTTAATTATAAGGGGTTTAAGTGGTTTTTGGATCACCTCTGTGTTTAGATGGTCACTAGTTGTTTTTTACACTACGTTTGATAAAATGTACATTTTCTTACTTGCAAATACCTGCACCCAGTTGCATGTCCTTTGGAGCAGGTATAAATGTGTCTCCTTTCTTTTAGGCTAATTTTTTGAATGGATCTCAAAAAAGATATAGTGGAATTAGAAAAGGTGCAGAGAAGGGCGACGGAAATGATAAAGGGGATGGGACGACTTCCCCATGAGAAAAGGCTAAAGTGGCTAGTGCTCTGCAGCTTGGAGAAAAGGCGGCTGAGGGGAGATATGATAGAGGTATATAAAATAATGAGTGGAGTTGAACGGGTAGATGTGAAGCGTCTGTTCACGCTTTCCAAAAATACTAGGACTAGGGGGCATGCGATGAAGCTACAATGTAGTAAATTTAATACGAATCGGAGAAACTTTTTCTTCACTCAGTGTGTAATTAAACTCTGGAATTCGTTGCCAGAGAATGTGGTAAAGGCAGTTAGCTTAGCAAAGTTTAAAAAAAGGTTTGGACGGCTTCCTAAAGGAAAAGTCCATAGACCGTTATTAAATGGACTTGGGGGAAATCCACTATTTCTGGGATAAGCAGTATAAAATGTTTTGTACATTTTGGGGATCTTACCGGGTATTTGTGACCTGGATTGGGGGGTGGGGAGAGTGGAGAGAACATTCATGGTTCCTCAGTCCACCCCTGGACCTCCCCAAAATGAGCTGCTGGTTACGCCCCTGTAGTGCATAATAATGTTAGAATACTAGTATAATCTGCCATTGGTGCACCTATTATGAAATGTGGACATTTTTATTATTTTTTGTTACATTTGTACCCCATGCTTCCCCACTCATGGTAGGCTCAATGCAGCTTACATGGGGCAAAGTGACTTGCCCAGAGTCACAAGGAACTGTCTGTGCCTGAAGTGGGAATCGAACTCAGTTCTCCAGGACCAAAGTCCACCACCCTAACCACTAGGCCACTCCTCCACTCCAAGCGCTTGTGATAGAATTGGTGTTTAGCATGTGACACTGGGTCACACGTGGAGCCCAGTTATACAATCGCCACCATGGTGTCCATCTTATGTTGCACTGTAGTTGTCTGTGTCAGTTTGTAGGGTTGCCTTATCCCAAATATACTGTGGTATATCTGAATTTTGCATCAACTGGTAATCATGAAACTGTAGGGGTATTTCCCTGTGATCTAGCCTGAGCTGGTCTTGGCCTATACAAGCCTATGACATCTTGGTATAATAAGATGGCTGCTGCAACTCTCTGTGTCAGCAAGATCCAGCTTCAGCTTGTGGAAAATCACGGACAGGCTTGCTGAAGCCAAGGACATTCTTTTTTTTAATTTTATAGAAGTCTTTATTAAGCATTGCAAAATCAATACAATAACCACTCAATGCAGAACAATATCAAATGGCATACTTCTACTCAACCTTTCCATGAGTATGTAACAGTAATACCGTCAGTTTGTTAACAATGTTATAATAAACACCAATTCTACTTCAAGTTTTTTAGGTTTTAATACTTGTAACTTCCCCTATTCTACTCCCCCTCCCCCCCCCCTTCCTGAATGCTCTGTAATCAAACCAGTTAATCGGAACAATTTTTTAGAAAGGGTTCCCATACCCTTTCCCAGGTAGGCAAAGTTTTGGCTCTCTCAGCAGTCACATTTCACATATATATCGCACCTTGGTATTCCACCTCACTATTGAGGGTACCGATGGTGACTTCCAGTGCTGTGCTAAGTTCAAACGAGCTACATGCAGGGATCCTCTCAACAGTAGCCACTGATCTAACGTAAGGCCTACTGGTCGCTGCCCAAGTAAGAAAATTAAAGGATGCCACCTCACAGACTTGCCAACCCACTTCTGAATGCGGGCTTGTACCCCTTCCAATAAGCCTTTGCTTTAGGGCAAGACCACCAAATGTGCCCCATGGTCCCCTCTCCCCCACAATTCCTCCAACATTCCTTTGGCACCCTAGCAAACATGTGGTGCAGTCTAACCGGTGTCAGATACCATCTATAAAATACTTTAATAGCATTCTCTTGCATACTCACTGCTAAGGCTGATTTCAAAATCCTTTTCTCCAATGTCAACCAGTCTGCCTCCGATAGAGTAAAATGTAATTCTTGCTCCCACCTCCTTGCACATATGGTCTGGCATTGGCCACCTGATGTGCATACAGGAAGGATATCATTCCTCGCTCAATCTTTGAGTCTATGCATATTTCTTCCATTGGGTGCGTCTCCCGCTTCAAACTTCCTCTGTAAACCTGGCCTGTCAAAAAGTGCTGCACCTGTGTATAAGCATAGTAGTCCTTATCCCTGATCCCAAAATCGTCCACCAGCTGTACAAAAGGCACCATTTTCTCCCCTACATGCATCTGTCCTAACATGTCCAATCCAGAGTCTGCCCATCGCCTGAAGATAATATTTCCTATACCTGGTTCGAACATTGGGTTATCTGCTATGGGGGCTAAACCTGAGATCGGCGGTTGATGTTCTGGAAACATAAGATCCCAATAGTAGAAAGTAGTTTGTACTGTGGGCGGGAACATATCGACTCTGCCCCTATATTTATTAGGAAGCCACATTAAATAGGCTAATTTCCGTGATCCCACTAAGTCCTGTTCAATATCAATCCACAGTTTATGGCTGTCCTTCCTAAACCAGTCCACCGCCGCTCTGGTCTGTGCCGCACAGTAGTACCAGAACAAGTTCGGCACTCCCAACCCTCCCAATCTTTTACTTTTATATAGAAGAGCTCGAGGTAACCTTGGTCTTTTCTGGTTCCAGACAAAGCGGCTCAACATATCCTGCAGACCTGACAAAAAGGTTCGGGGTACCCGTAATGGAAGAACCTGGAATAAATATAAGAGACGGGGCAGAATATTCATCTTAATCGCCGCGATCCTCCTGAACCAGGACAATCCCATAGTTGCCCATTTGTCTAAATCTTTCTGCACCTCCCTCTTCAGAGCTGGATAATTAGCTTCAAAAAGTTCTGGTAGGTCACTCGTGATCCTAACTCCTAAGTAACATAATATACTAGTAACGAAGGCCCGTTTCAAATCGCAATGAAACGGGCGCTAGCAAGGCTCCCCTTCGTCCCTTTGTGTCTCCGTGTGTCACCAGCCCCCCTGCAGCCTCCGTGTGAATGTGCTGTCACCCTGGCCCTTTTGGCATGCCCCCCAGCATCCATGACCGTTCCCTTCCCCAGTAATGTGTGCCCCGCCCTCGACGTCATCGCGTTTTGACGCGAGGGCGGAGCAGAGCTACAGTGCAGTACAACGTTGGAGCTGAGAATGTGCTCCGCCCTCAACGTCATAACGTTTGACGCGAGGGCGGGGCCCACAGACTGTGATTTTGTGTGGCTTCAAAGCTTTGACCTTACGAACCTGGCTTCAGTGATGTCAGTGCAAATAGAACGTTGAGGGTGAGTTTTATATATATAGATGATTCTCCCATTTAAATGCAAAAGACGTCTTCAGTGACTCCATCTGTCCCCGAGGAACTCCCACAGCTAAGCCCATAGATTTGCTAGCATTCAATTTGTAGCCCGAGACCCATGCATATTCCCCTATTTCTTTCATTAAGTTAGGCAATGAAACCAGTGGATTCGTTAATGACAGCAGGACATCATCCGCGAAGGAAGCCAAGGACATTCTGTGTTCCAACCATCCCCCTTCTATCTCTGAGATGCTGGGAAGGGAGTCATACTCATGGCACCAGAAGTTACCATCTCCAAGGTCACAAAACAAAGAACTCTTCTTACCCATGCACTGTACTGTATGAGAGGAGAATTGGTCCAGGCTATCACCCGAGCGAGAGGTCTGGAAGAACGCGGGGAGAGTGGGAAAGGAAAGTTAGTCGGAGACCCTCGGAGGAGGAGTACCTGTGAAGGAACTGAGAAATCCAGCAAGGCTCGGGGTGAGCTAGAGACTGTATGATACCAACCTTGTGACCTGCATAACTGGTGCAAATACCTGTGGCAGAGATATTGGCTCTGATAACCAAAGGAGAGACGGGAACCTGCTTGTTTGCTGAGAAAGACCTGCACTACATAAGACACAGACAGCTGAGTTGGCGTCTGGGGAGATTCTGCTCCGGTCTTATCTGAAGCCGTCATCAGGACAGCGTGGTAAGATCACAGTGATATATTTCCTGGCCTGGGGTTAGGCAGTGGTTTTATCTAAGTACGACTGGTTTATGTCAGCTCTTGGTCAGGGAAAGCTGCTAATGTGTATTTTGCATAAGATGTGATAAGTTTTCATAAGGATCATTAGGATATCATTTGTACTGTTGTAATCATTACTGTACGTAGTCTCAGGATAATCAGAGTGTAGTTAGACAATATATTTTGTTAGTGTGCATATCAGTAAGAGATATTATATTGCATATAAGCAATTCAGAGTGTCTATTTTTCTACCTGTAATAAATAATATATAATTATCATCTGTGACGTGGCTTTGGTTCTTTGGCAAAGAACAAAACACTGGCAGGGTGCCAGCACAAGGTTTCTTTATAATATCCCCTAGACTGAGCGGAAACCTTGTAACAAGTATTATCAGGGAATAATTATTGCCCTAATTACTTATTTTCATCCTACAAATGGGAGCTTGCATTCCGGGAATGTCATTCAGTTGATAACAGTTTATACCCGTAGGTTTGTTCTCTGTTTCAAAATGAATCCTAAGCTGCACGTCTGAGCTTTGTTTTTACATTCTCTTACTGCGTGTTCACTGAAGACTGTTGAAGCTTATCTGGTAGTTGTAAATCTGTTGCTTTTGCCAGATTTATGACCTGGCAGTGAACCAGGTTTTTTTTGTTTGTTTGTACTAGCTGTGTTAATTGCTAGCTGTTTTTTTTTTTTCTTTCTTTCACTTTCCTGTCCGTACAGTGTCAGTATGGCGGCACCTAGCCATAGGCTCTCGCCTCTGGAAGTAGCAGTGTTTGATGCAATGGTGGCAGGGGATCAGTTTAAAACACTTAGGGCTCTCTGAAGTCTATGTTGTCCTTATTTCGCAAAGAAAGACGCACAAAGTTTCAAAGCATATCAGGTAGTCTTAAACCAAATCTTGAAGGTAAAGCATAGATTGACTGTTCCAGCATTAGTGGAGCTCTCATGCACCCTGCTGGCTAAAATGGAAAGTGCAAGTTGTAATCGCTCTACATTGCAAAACGAAATTCAGCAGTTGCAGTCTGAAGTTGATGCCCTAAAGAAAGAGAGACTTGATTTACAATTGGCTCTTGAGAGCAAAACTTCACAGGCAACTGGTGGAGGGGGGGGGGGGGGGAGTGACTGAGAGTTCCCATGATCATGGCATATGCGCCAAATGTGTTGGTCTTCATGACAAATGTGCTACTTTAGAGAAAGACAGATTGCATTGGGAACAGACTGCCCAATCTTTACAGACTGATTTGAGGCTGAAAAATAATTCCCTCTCTGCTAAATCATATCAGTTAGAGGAGGTGATGCGAACTTTAAGTTTGCGAACGAAAGAAGTAAATCACACTCACTCCCGGCAACAGGAGGAGAGAGAAGTGCATCAGGATATGATTTCTGCTTTGCGTAGGGAGTTACAACATGAGAAAGGGAGTCATAGCTTTGCTCAGCAGGCTTGGCATAAAGCCGAAGGAGAACTAGCGGAGTCCTGGGAGAAAAATAATACACTGTCACTGCAGTTATCTCAGGCCTTGCAAGATAAAGAGATGTGTATAAAAGCACTCAATCAGCATAAAGGAGACCTAGAGATGTTGCGGAAGGAGGTATGTGACTTGGTGGATGAGGCTACTGCTACACCCACGGAGTTGCAGGATAGGGATGACGTGAGATCACCCAGCCCTGTGCTAGAACAATTTTGCCTGCCTGAATGGGTCCCTTGTAATGAATTAGAGCAGGAGTCTAATCCTTTTCCGTTGACAGCGCCTCCCCGGTACAGTACTCTTGGTCCACAGACCTTTGACAGCATGCTGGAGTACAGGCTCCGCCCAGTCCGGTCACGGAACACTGTATCCCCCGATGAGGACACTGACACTAGTAATCAGACACTCCCACCAGTCAGGTCCCGGAATACTATGCTCATTTGCGGTCAGTCCATGAAATCTTTAAGACTTTACAGGTCACTGCAGAGTCAGATAAACTGGCTTTACTTAAGTGGACGTTTGACGAAGAATGTCAGGTGTACTTGGAGGCTATAGTGGAAGACAGCCCAGACCTGTTTACTGTGGAACAAGCTTTGAAGAAGCGATATGGTCTGTTTGCAGATGACACGGAAGCAAAACGGGCGGCCTATAATATGCTCTGTGGTCCCAAGGAGAGTCCGCGTGAGTGGGCCTTTCGTTTGAAGCAAGCCTTTTTCCAGGGGCAGGCCATACCAGATGCAAAGGATCTTGAATTTGGTGAATTCAGAAATCTTTTCCTGAAAGGGCTACCTGAACGTGTGAGATTTCACTTGACGGGACAACAGAAAGAACCTTATTCCAAGCTTCTGAAACAGGCAGATGAGGTTTTTGATATGTGTCGCGCCCGGCCCATGGTGGAGGCACCCAAACCCGCATCAAAGCATCGCAGCCCGGGGGCTCAACCCAGTGTTTGTGCAGTCACCTCCACCCTTGCACTGGAAAACAAGGTGTCAAGTCTGTCGACACAATTACAGCCTAGCAATACCCAACCTCGCCAGCCAGGTGGCACCGCGCAACCTGCTGCGCGTGAAGGACAACAACAAGACCCGAATAAGAAGCATTTTAACAAAAGGCAGCGGCCTCAGGATAAGATCAGAAAGCAGCAAGCAGAGATTGAGCAATTGTTGGCGCAACTGCAATGAACAAATTCTGAAACCGCACCTCAGCCATCCTCTTCACAAACCAGAGGAGGCAACTTTTCGAAGAACAAGGAGAAGCCTTTCGGGCCACCCACGACTGGGCCTAGTGTCAACTCCGTTGAGGTGGAGCTTCTGTCCATGCCTGAGGAAGACCAGTCATGACTAGGCTCGGACCCACCTACACCACCATCCATGCCCACAGTGCAGGTGGAAGCTGTGTTGGCTGTCAATGATGAGTCTCCTGTGACCCAGGCTGATGTCCACCCCTCAAACCCGGAAGGGCCTCGATTATGTGACTCGATTAAGGAAACCAGGTACTTTATGGGTCAACTTACTCCTAAAGGTTATAGATATACCGTGGAGCTGTTGATTCAACAGACATTTTCCTGTCAGGGTTTGCTGGATACAGCCTCAGAGGTGACTTTGATTACCCAAAGCCTGTTTCAGAAACTTGAGGCATCTCTAGGGGGGGGGGGGGGATGTGCTGAGTGTCACTCCATGCGATTTATTCCTAATGGCCTTTGGCAACCAGAGCATCGGTACTGTGGGACAGGTTTGGCTTTCCTTACAGCTCGGTGAGATGAGTATCAAACACCCTGTCATCATTACCACCAGTACTGGCGAAGAATTCTTAATTGGCAATGATCTGTTAAAAAGATTGCGGCCTGATTTGGATTATCACCATGAAGTCATCTGGGCTCAAGTCACAGGTCCCCTTCCATATAGGAAGGTACGGTATATGAGCAGAGTCAGTGGTTCCAGCTCTGTGGGGCTTAGGGATTCTCCATGTCGAATTAATTTCCTGACTACAGAAGACCCTCTCACCTGGGAGATCCAGTTGAGTGGTGCACCAGGGGGAGAAGTCCAGAATGCTGAAGTAATCCAAGTCCACACAGATCGGATAGCTGACATCGTTATCCATGATGACAAGTTGGAGATTGTTTTGAATAACCCGCCTACCACGCATGACACTCTAGATGATGCTACAGACATACCTCAAGAGATCACGGCATCCTCTTCCAGTCATGAGACACCACATCCTCGCTGGTTGACTGACATCCAGCAAAAGGATGATGCTTTCACCATTCCTGTTCAGATAGCTGACATCCAAACACTTCAGTCCACTTTGCTGTTGCCTAGCGATGTCTCCTTCATCAGTGACACTCTGTTCTTCCGTCTGCGCAAGTCTGTGCAACTTCACTTCAGTAAGTGTTCTTCCACTTCGGTGCAGGTACCTGGACAAGGTGCCAAGACGCTCGTGGGAATGTGCAGTCTCCCTTTGACCGTGGGACAGAAGACATTCACCCACCACTTCTCTATTGTGAAAGGCCTACAACAGCCCTTATGCTTGGGCTCCGATTGCCTTGTGCGACTGGGAGTTTATGTGGATCTGGTGAACCTTGTCTTGTGGAGTAGACTTGATGGCAGCCCCGTGGAATCCGAGGTAACGCCTGTTAGCTTGAAGTCTGGACAGACCATACCCGAGGTCTGTGAAGTAGTCTGTGATAAAGATGTGATCATTCCGGCAAGAGTGAGGGATTTTTCCATCAAGCTCCGTCTTGCTCAGGGACAGCGTCTGTTGGACAAAGTGGTGTACTTCAACCCTCATGCTCATTTTTGTGACCTAGGGTTGTCCATCGGTGTTCTGCCATGTTTGGAGGTATCTGATGCTCCTTTCCACTTGTTGGTCACCAATCCGCAATCAGATGAAGTTGTTGTGTCTAAAGGAGACCCTTTTGGATTTCTGGTGGGAGAGTCTTTTCCTGATGTCGAGGTAAGTTTGCCTATTATTGGCAGGCTGCCTTCCTCTTGGAACCCCTGCCGGGGGGGGGGGGGGGGGGGGGAGACTGAGAGTTTGTTTACCTCTCCCAGAGGCCTCGTATCTCTGGAGTTCATGTGGCCATATGGTGCAATGGATTCACAGGTGCAGTTGGAAGACGACTTCTTGATTTTGTCCAGAAGAATGTCTCTGCCACAGAGGTCTAGAGGGGTGAATTCTGTTGAAACCTCATCTCTGCAGGCGGACATTGAAGATCAAGTGGAAATTCCATCCAACCAACCTTTCTCAGAGTTTGATGCTATGGTGAAAGATCAAATGGAACAGGCTGATGCTTGTACTACTAACACAGAGAAGATGCAGTTGACTGAGTTGCTGTACAAATACAAGGAACATTTTGCTGTAGACTCATATGACTGTGGCCTTACAGACCTGCACGTCACCAGAGTGCCTACAGAACCAAATAGTAAGCCTGTCTTTGTGCGCCAGTATAAGATTCCATTGGCTTCCTATAAATCTGTGCAAGAGATTCTCAATACCATGGAGGCCAGGGGCATCATTAGGCAATGCAACAGCACATACAACTCCCCTCTGTGGCCCATTTGGAAAAAAAACAACAGCTGGAGAATTGCTCTGGACTACTGTCAGCTGAATAAGCGAGTACCGTTGTCCAGGTGGCCGATGGCTCCACTGGATCAGAGTCTTGCTACTATCAAGGGGGCTAAGTATTTCACCAGCTTAGACTTGGCATCAGGGTTTTGGACCGTACCTGTACATCCACATGATCAGTATAAACTGGCTTTCACCTTTGGGAAGAAACAGTACACGTGGAACAGAACTCCCTTTGGTTTTCTCAATTCACCGGCTGAATTCAACATCTTCCTACACAAAGCACTTCCAGATGCTGAAGCTCGAGGAACTGTAGTCTATGTGGATGATATTTTGATCAAAAGCTCTACCTTTCAAGAACATTTGTCAGAGATTGAGCACGTTTTCAGACAGTTGACAAATGCTGGAGCTAAATTGACATTGGCCAAAGGACAATAGTGCAAGAAATCTCTGAATTACCTAGGGTATGAAATTTCTGCTGAGGGTCTGCGACCTCAGAAGAAGCGAGTTCAGGCCTTACAACAGCTGAAACAACCCACCAATCTCACAGAACTTCGTTCCTTTCTGGGAATATGCAATTACTCCAGACAGTTCATAAATGAGTATGCAGAGATCACCTGACCATTGGTCAAGTTATTGAAGAAGGATGTACCCTGGACTTGGGGTCCAGAGCAGGAATCTGCTATGCAGGAGCTGAAGGAGCAGCTCAGCCGCTTTCCATGCCTCGCGTACCTTGAGGGGGGTCGTGAGTTCTACGTTGACCTGGGATACTCCAATCACTCTATTAGTGCTGTCTTGTATCAGAAATATGATTCTGATAAGCGGGTTGTGGCCTATGCCAGTAAAGGCCTATCCAAAGTGGAAAAGAAGTATTCAGACTGTGAGAAAGCCTTATTGACCACAGTGTGGGCTCTGCAACATTTCCAGAGTTACATCCAAGGGGAGAAGCTAATCGTGGAAACTTGTTATCAAATCGTTAGTTTCCTGGGTAGCGACCGAATCAAATCTGGTCGGGTGTCCAACAGCAGAATAGTCTCCTGGACACTGGCTCTTCAAGGATGGCCTCTAGAGGTAAGGTATGCTCAAAAACATCGCAATGCAGTAGCACAAGGTATGGCTGACCTGCATGACTGTGCAGGACATGATTCCTTTGCAGGTAATCCTGAAACAGATATCCCACCACCAGAGGTAGAACCTCATCGACACCACCTGTATGATGAGAAGATTTGTACTACCATGCCCAAAGTCTATGTGGATGGTTGCGCCTACCGCTGTGACACAGACCATGAGTTGGTTGCAGGTGTGGGAGTGGTATGGAATCCAACCGTTCCTGAAGAGACTTTGAAGCACAGCTTGGGTTCACAGACAAATCAGTACGCTGAGATTGCTGCAGCTTTGATGGCAGTACAGTCTGCCGTTCAGAGAGGAATTAGGGAACTAGTCATCTGTACAGACTCCGATTATGTGAGACAGAACTTTGTCTCTCATCTACCCAACTGGAAGCAGAACAACATGCTAAACTCGAAAGGAAAACCGGTACATCATGGAAGTTTGATTCTGGCCTTAGATCGCCTGGTATGGGACCATGACATGACCATCTATTGGAAGAAGGTCAAGGGTCATGCAAAAGTTGATAGTCCTGACAAGATAGGGAATGATCTGGCAGATCTACTCGCGAAGGAAGGTGCGCTCACAGGAGAATTATGGCAGTTCTCAGAGTCTGAGACAGTGGCAGTTCATGCTGTCACTCGACGGCAAACAAAACAGTCGAATGAGACTCCCATGTTCCAGTGGTGCAGTGAAGTCCCATCATTTGATCTTGTAATGGCTCAGAAATCGGATCCAGTGGTTGGACGATTTTATGAGTACATCCAGAATCCGCAAGAACATCCATTGACAGAAGAGGAGTGTCAATCTGAAGAACTGAGGATACTCTATACATCCAGGGAGAAGTTCAAGATCCGACAGGACCTGCTTATTCGGACAAGTAAGCATGGCATTGAGCAATGGGTTGTGCCCCAGACATATCGTGGCATCATGTTGCAACATGCTTATGATGAACCATGTGCAGGACATAGTGGGGAAGGCATCATCTATGAGACCTTGAAGCAAGTGGCTTATTGGCCCCATATGCGTCAGGATGTGAAGCTGTATACTCGAGGTTGTCTGACCTGTTGTCAGTTCCAGCCATCTTCTCCATCGCATCGAGCACCACTCAGGAAGAAGGGTGTTGCTATGCCCTGGTCAGATATCCAGATTGATTGGGTTGGACCTGTGGTTCGATCCACCCGAGGCAACAAGCACATGCTGTCACCTGCATGTTCACCAAGTGGGTGGAGTGCCTACCTGCACCCAATTGCACCACCGAGACTACGGCTACCTTACTCCTGAATCATGTGTTCAGCCGGTGGGGTTTGCCCATGCGAGTGGACTCAGACCAAGGATCCCAGTTTACCACAGAAGTGATCCAACACATGTGGAAGATGCTAGGCGTGAAGAGTAAACTACACATTGCCTACCGACCTCAGTCCTCAGAACAAGTGGAAAGAGCTAATCGTACCATCGTCACCATTATGAAGAAGTACGTGTCCTCCTCAGGTAAGGATTGGGACATGAAGTTACCATTGGTCCTCCTGACACTGGGTGTTGTGTTGCTGCTTGCACCCCCTCCCCCCACCCTCCATCATTTCTTTGCTGGCAGGGATGCTGAAGCCCCACTAGCTGAAGTTTGTCACTAATCAGAGCCCTGCCCTTGCTCTGTGGATGAATGAATCCACTTATAGTCAGGATCTTTGATATTTAGAACTGTCTTGTAGCAACATAAGGGGCGTCTTGTACATAAGTATATAAGTACATAAGTATTGCCATACTGGGACAGACCAAAGGTCCATCAAGCCCAACATACTGTTTCCAACAGTGGCCAATCCAGGTCACAAATAGCTGGCAAGATCCCCAAAAAGTACAAAACATTCTATACTGCTAACCCCAGAAATAATGGATTTTCCCCAAGTCTAATTTAATAATGGTCTATGGACTTTTCCTTTAGGAAGCCGTAGAAACCTTTTTAAAACTCTGCTAAGCTAACCACTTTTACCACATTTTCTGGCAACGATTTCCAGAGTTGAATTACACATTGAGTGAAGAAAAGGTTTCTCCAATTCGTTTTAAATTTAGTACTTTGTAGCTTCATCGCATGCCCCCACGGGTAGACGTGAAGCGTAAACAGACACTTCACGTCTACCCATTCCACTCCACTCATTATTTTATAGACCTCTATCATACCTCCCCTCAGTCGTCTTTTCTTCAAGCTGAAGAGCCCCAGCCGCTTCACCCTTTCCTCATAGGGAAGTCATCCCATCCCCTTTATCATTTTCGTCGCCCTTCTCTGCACCTTTTCTAATTCCACTACATCGTAATAAAGTGTATTAAGATTTTGCTCTTAGCACATCCTATCATCAGAAAAGCAAAGATACTTACCTGTAGCATGTATTCTCCGAAGATAGCAGGCTTCACTTTCTGAGAAGTGGGTGACGCCGATCCGTGTTGCTCAGTTCGGTATTTTGCCAACGCTAAAAAGACGGCTTTGTGGAGCCCCGGCTGTGCTGCACCTCGCTTGCACAAGTGCCTTCCCACACACCGCACAAACGCAGTCTCCTCAGTTTAATACTAAAGCAAAAAATAAGGCAAAAATAACCAAGGAGTCTCATAATCCGTCCCACCTCCTCTTGGATTTAAGGGGAGGTGGGACGGATTGTGAGACTATGAAGCCTGCTGTCCTCAGAGAACACCTGCTACAGGTAAGTATCTTCACTTTCTCTGAGGACAAGCAGGCTTCTATCTTCTCAGAAGTGGGGAATCCCTAGCATCCAGGCTCACCAAAAACATCAAACATTGGTCAATTGGGCCTCGCAACGGTGAGGACATAACAAAGATTAACCTGAAAATATATACAATCTGAATGAGAGTGCAGCCTGGAACAGAATAAAACGAGTCTAGGAGAGTGGAGTTGGATTCTAGACTCCAAACAGATTCTGCAACACTGCCCAAACCAACTGTCGCGTTGGGTATCCTACTCAAGGCAGTAGTGTGATATGAATGTATGGACTGAAGACCACATTGCAGAAGAAGGGGAACCAAATCTGCCATGGCCAATACAGCGTGATCAGAATCATGGTTCCATGGTCTTGCTTGAGTTTCAACAACATTTTTGCTGCTAGAGACATTGGAGGATATGCATACAGAAGACCTGTTCCCCAATTGAGAAGGAAGGCATCTGATGCTAGTCTGTCATGGGCCTGAAGCCTGGAACAGAACTGAGGGACCTTTCAGCGAGTTGGTGCCCCATGCTCGGAAGATCTTGCGGTCTATGCCAATATTGAGAGACATCTCGTGTGGTAGCATTATCCTGTTCATCCTGTCTCCCATTGTATTGTTTGTACCCTCCAGATAAGTGGCTCGAAGGAACATGCTGTGTTGGCGAGCCCACTGCCATATCCGGATGGCCTCCAGACACAGAGGGTGTGATCCGGTGTCCCCCTGCTTATTGGTGTAATACATTGCAACCTGATTGTTTAGATGAGAACAATTTGGTGAGATAACCGATTTCTGAAAGCCTTTAGATTGATCCAGATCACCAGAAGCTCCAGGAGATTGATCTGAAGATTTGTTTCCTGAGTGGACTAAGCACCTCATGTGTGAAGCCCATCTACATGAGCTCCCCATCCCAGGAGAGATGCATCCATCGTCAACACTTTTTTGTGGCTGAAAAATTTGGAATGGAAGTCCCAGAGTCAAATTGGATAGAATTATCCACCACTGAAGAGAGAGCGTACACGCTCTGGGGACACTTGAATGACATCTTCTAGACTCCCTGTGGCTTGAAACCACTAAAAAGCCAGGGTCTATTGAACTGAACTCATGTGAAGATATGTCATGGGTGTAACTTACACTGTGGAAGCCATGTGGCCCAATAACCTCATCATCTTCCAAGCTGTGACCTGCTGAGAGGCATGAAACTTGGATACAAGCGAGACAAGATTTTCCACTTGCGTTTCCAGGAGGTAGGTTCAAACCCTCTTGTGTGCCGAGCAGGACTCCTATGAACTCCAATCATTGGACAGGGTGGAGATGGGATTCGGGGTAGTTTAAAAGGATCCCTAGTAGCTCGAGCACCTGAATAGTCATCTGCATTGACTCTCGATCACCGTCTTCTGAAGTGCTCTTCAGCCAATCATCGAGATATGGGAGCACATAGACTCCCAGTCTGCGTAGCAATGCTGCAACTACTTCTAGACACTTGGTGATGCGAGGCCAAAAGGCAACATGCAATACTGAAAATGATGTGTTCCCAGCTGAAATCGAAGATCCACGGGCTGGAAATATCAGGATGAGAGTATATGCATCCTTTAAGTCCAGAGAGCATAGCCAATAACTTTCTGCATTACTGGGAGAAGCGTGCCCAGGGAAATCATGAACTTTTCTTGTACTAGAAATTTGTTCAGAGCCCTCAGGTTTAGTATGGGACGCATCCCCCCTGTCTTTTTCTGCACAAGGAAGTACCTGGAATAGAATCCCTGCTCTTCTTCCCCTGGTGGAATGGGTTCAAGCGCATGGGCCTTTAGAAGGGCAGAGAGTTCCTCTCTGTAAATACCTGCCTGTGCTGAGAGCTGACTGCATGAGCTATCGGTGGGCAATTTGGAGGTTTGAGATGCTAATTGAAGGCATATCCTAAATGGACTATTTGAAGAACGCAGCGGTTGGAGGTTATAAGAGGCCACGTTTGGTGAAAACGTTTTAGCCTCCCCTGACTGGCATGTTGTCTTTCTGTGGCTATGCTCTGCTGGACCCAGAAAACAGCAAGGCAAACGATCTGCGAAATCCAACGTGGAAAATGAGCAAGCAGATCAGTATAATATGCAAAATATTTTATTGAAGGTACCGTATATAAGCAGTGCTTTTTTGTGCCAGTACGCAATGGTACGGCGTACCGGCATCTTTTTGTTGCCCCCCACCCCCCGACGAGTCCTGCATTTCCTCTCAGTCCCCCAAGGTGTGGTGTGCTGGAGCCGGCTCGCACTGGCTCGCAATAGTCCTTGCGAGCCGGTTGTTGTGGCAGGCGAGCCGGCTCCCAGGGGTGGCGCAACCCAGTGGTAAGTGAGGAGGGCGCCACAAGCCATGCTTACCTCATCTCCTGCGCTCTGGGGGTGGGGTTTAAATCGTTGATCATTTACCTCCGTCGCAGCAGCCGCAGTGAAATGCCGTCTCTAGCCTTCCCTTCATTCCTGTCAGTGTCCCGCCTTCTTCTGACGTCATTTCCTCTTTCCACGAGGGCAGGACAGGAAATGAAGGGAAGGCTAGAGACGGCGTTTCAATGCGGCTGCTGCGATGGAGGCAGGGCAGCGAGGAGAATCGCTGGGTGGATATGGATGGCTGGCGGGGGGCATGGGAGCGAAGGAAATCGCTGGGTGGGTATGGATGGCTGGAGGGGGGCAGGGGAGCCAAGGGAATCGCTCGGTGGGTATGGATGGCTGGAGGGGGGTCAGGGGAGCCAAGGGAATCGCTGGGTGGGTATGGATGGCTGGAGGTGGGGCAGGGGAGCACTGGGTATACTGCAGCTGTAACAGCTTAAAGAAATTATTTCTAACGAAAAAAAATCGTGTTCTTTTTTTTTCTCCTATACTAGTATTTTTTCAATGATGTCTGTTTATATGCACCATAGCTGGTATAAGGGGTGTGGCTAATGTGGATGTGGCTATCATAGGGGTGGGGCCATATGTGGTGACCCCGCCCATAATGAGTACCGGCACCTTTTTTTCTACAAAAAAAAGCACTGTATATAAGACAGTTGCCCGACACAGGCCATGTTTCACCCAAAAGAGGGCTGCGTCAGGGGCTATTCTGTATCTCTACGAATAAGAACAATTGCAAATTGCATATCAGGACAAGGAAAAAGGAAATGCAAAAAAAACCCCAGCACAAACAGCGTGTCCTGTTGTGTTTCCAAACCACCAGCAAGTAGTCTGCTATCAATATAGCAATATATCTAAAATATGAAGCAGATTTTACCTTCAGATAGCAGCTTCTCGATTTCGGAAATGAGAAGTGGGATGTCCTAGAGGGGAAAACAGAAATTTGGGTAAGAAAGGAAATATTTCTGAGACAGTAACACAATGATAGATCTGGCAATAGATGTTAAGAACTTTCTAAAGGAAGGAATGAAAACAGTCATAATAGAGAAGAGCTTCTCATGGGAAGGTCACAGATTAGCAAAGTCATTTTATAGAGACCAGGAGACAATCTTAGAAAATGCAGGGATACATTGCAACTCTCCCTCCCTCTGCCCAAACGATGCCCCTGGGGAACCTATGCAAAGATCACGACATTGATCTGGAGTACAGCAGAGGGGCACCTACATGGAGGCGTCTTATTATAGAAATTCCCACTTTAGACTCTATACACAAGTCGACATTTTGTATTCTAACCCTTCACTCTAGAAGTCCATTCTGAAATACCCTCACTTGGAAATTTCCTACCCAAGATTCAATTTGGGGCAAAAGGCCTATATTTTTCATAGGCATTTTAACTTGATCAGTTAAATGTGGCATGTGGGGGGCTGATTCAAGGGTTAGTCTGCATTCATTTTCTTTTGTCTTGTTTTTTCCTCTAGGCCACTGCCTATTTTTAGTATTGTAAACTGCTGTGTTGTAACCACAAAGGGTGGTATGTTAAAAGATGTCATACACAAACACACACATTATTATTATTTACAATATATAAAATTAATCTTATGCTTGTTTTATGAAACTTCTAAATTAGTCTTACCAGAACAGGCTTCATTTCAGCTTCAGTCAATTTAAGAGGGTTTTTCTGAATAGAAATCACAAAAAAATAAAGGAAAGAAAAAATTAAATCTCCTGCAAGCCCAGTGGCTTAGGACCAGTGCTGTGCAAAGTGCAAACCTATGTAAAAATGTGATGTAAACGTGTGTGTATTCCTTGCAGACTCCAGAAGTAGGCAGTAACACCGAAACACGGTTCCTTGTCGCGTCTTAGTGATAATTTTACAATAATACTTCTGGTGAACTGTTTGCATTTGTTTGGAAGGTTTATTGTCAATGCCACTTCTCTTTCTTTATCCTTTCTGATGCATCTAGTGGTTCTTCTGTTCCTCCACCTCAGTGGTATTTTTCTTGCTTTGATCCCCTAGCAGTATTCTCATGCTATAATTGCTAGGGGGTCATATTTCCTGCTACCCATGATCCATGTTCTACATGCTCTCCCCATTTGTTAACATATTTCTAAATGATCTGGAAATAGGTATAAGTGATAAAATCTGTAAATTGTTTAATCATAAGCAGGTGGTGAGAAATTGCAAAAGGAACTTGCAATTGGGAACAGATGATATTTAATGTGGACAAGTGCTATAGCTGCACTTTGCTAGGTTCCACATTCGGAGTTGCTACCCAGGAAAAGGATTAAAACATCATTGTGGACAATTGAAACCCTCTGCTCAGTGTGTAGCAGGAACTACAACCCACACTTTGATAAGAATTATTAGGAAAGAAGGGAGAATAAAATGGAGGGGGTTGGCGGCGGAACCGCGGAGGAAGGAACCGTCATTTTCCCCTTTCTCTTCCCCATAATAAAATCGGGAAGATCAATCCTCGCACCAGAGCGTTTTCGAGTCTCAGGAGCTAAGGTGCCTCACTTCCGCTCCTGACGCCATCTTGACCGTCCAAAGGTCTACATTTGTTTATTTTAAAAGTGTAAACCCTCAGTATCTAAAAATTCTGGATGGGGTACAAAAGTCTACATCACTATTAGTAAATCAATTGCACTGCAACTTAGGCAACTTAAACAAATAATCCTGCTATTTTCCTGTAAAAAACAAAGATTAAATTAAAAACCCATAAAATGCTTGTTGAAATAAAAAGATAGACACGGGCAAGGTGCCAGTTACATGCAATGTGTGCTGCAATAAATTGTCTACAGTCGACTGAAATCTGCTGATTTGTCTCTGATTAGCTTGGTCTATTTCCCACTCCTTTGTTTTTGCTGCTGTTTCCTCATGGGATCTCAGTGTTCCTCCATCTCGGCGGACTCTCACTGATGCTGCAATAACCCACCAGGTCAATAGGCATGGCGTGGCTATGGGGAGCCTTGGTCCCCACTTTGGGCTCAGTCCCCCTCCAGAACTGGAGGCAACTTCACCAAGGAGAGAGAGGGTTCGGGTATCAAATGTCTTCAGCTGGTAGGGCTGGGGTATCCCTGCCAGCAAAGGCAAGATTTTTAATGGGGGGTGGGGAGAGTGGCGAGAACATTCACAGTCCACCCCTGGTCCCCTCCCCAAAATGAGCTGCTGATTACGCCCCTGTAGTGCATTGAAATTGTAGGTGCACCAATATTTTATCAAGGAATGTTGACATCAAGCCCAGTTACAGAATCACCACCATGGTGTCCATCCTATGTTGCACTGTAGTTCTCTGTGTCAGTTTGTACATAGTAAACATATTAACATAGTTGATGACGGCAGAAAAAGACCTGCACGGTCCATCCAGTCTGCCCAACAAGATAAACTCATATGTGCTACTTTTTGTGTATACCCTAGAATTTTTCCTTCTCTCATCGGCTCCTGTACCAGCTGCTCCATAAAGCAGTCCTTGATTTTACCTCCCTAGCGTGCCCCGATGTTACATTTACCCAGTCAATATCGGGGTAATTGAAATCACCCATTATTATTGTGTTGCCCAGTTTGTTTGCGTCCCTAGTTTCCTTTAACATTTCTGCATCCGTCTGTTCATCCTGGCCAGGCGGAAGGTAGTACACTCCTATCACTATCCTTTTCCCCTTTACACATGGAATTTCAATCCACAGTGATTCCAAGAAGTGTTTTGTTTCCTGCAGAATTTTCAATCTATTTGATTCAAGGCTCTCGTTAATATACAATACTACCCCTCCACCAATTCAATCCACCCTATCACTATGATATAATTTGTACCCATGTATGACAGTGTCCCACTGGTTATCCTCCTTCCACCAGGTCTCAGAGATGCCTATTATATCATTTAGTGCACTATATTCTAACTCTCCCATCTTATTTCTTAGGCTCCTGGCATTCGCACATAGACATTGCAAACTATGTTTGTTGTTCCTATTTACATCATGCTTAGTACTTGACAGTATTAATTTGCAATCTTTTGTTTGATTTTTATTTTTATTTAAGGAAACCTGATCTACTACAGTCTCTTTTAAACCTCACTATCAGGATACCCTATCTTCCCTGTTTTGGTGATAACTTTGAAAGATACCTTATCCCGAACCATGCACTTTTCAGCAACTGTCGGCCTTCCCCTCGTTTCTAGTTTAAATGCTGCTCTATCTCCTTTTTAAATGCCGATGCCAGCAGCCTGGTCCCACCCTGGTTAAGGTGGAGCCCATCCTTTTGGAATAGGCTCCCCCTTCCCCAGAATGTTGCCCGGTTCCTAACAATCTAAAACCCTCCTCCCTGCACCATTGTCTCATCCACACATTGAGACTCTGGAGCTCTGCCTCTCTTGGGTCCTGCACGTGGAACGGGTAGCATTAAGATCATCAGATATGATACCCACAGATCCTGCTCTTTTTTCATACACAGAATTTTATTTTGTTACATTTGTACCCCGCGCTTTCCAACTCATGGCAGGCTCAATGCGGCTTACATGGGGCAATGGAGGGTTAAGTGACTTGCCCAGAGTCACAAGGAGCTGCCTGTGCCTGAAGTGGGAATCAAACTCAGTTCCTCAGTTCCCCAGGACCAAAGTCCACCACCCTAACCACTAGGCCACTCCTCCACTGTTGCTACTATTTGAGATTCTACATGGAATGTTGCTATTCCACTAGAAGTCGGCCCTTGCAGATCACCTATGTGGCCGCGCAGGCTTCTGCTTCTGTGAGTCTGACGTCCTGCACGTATGTGCAGGACGTCAGACTCACAGAAGCAGAAGCCTGCGCAGCCTTCTACATGGAATAGCAACATTCCATGTAGAATCTCCAATAGTAGCAACATTCCATGTAGAAGTCGGCCCTTGCAGATCACCAATGTGGCTGCGCAGGCTTCTACATGGAATGTTGCTAGTGGAATAGCAACATTCCATGTAGAATCTCCAATAGTAGCAACATTCCATGTAGAAGTCGGCCCTTGCAGATCACCAATGTGGCCGCGCAGGCTTCTGCTTCTGTGAGTCTGACGTCCTGCACATACGTGCAGGACGTCAGACTCACAGAAACAGAAGCCTGCGCAGCCTTCTACATGGAATGTTACTAGTGGAATAGCAACATTCCATGCAGAATCTCCAATAGTAGCAACATTCCATGTAGAAGTCGGCCCTTGCAGATCACCAATGTGGCCGCGCAGGCTTCTGCTTCTGTGAGTCTGACGTCTTGCACGTATGTGCAGGACGTCAGACTCACAGAAACAGAAGCCTGCGCAGCCTTCTACATGGAATGTTGCTAGTGGAATAGCAACATTCCATGTAGAATCTCCAATAGTAAACCACTTTGGTTGTACCACAGAAAGAAAATATTATCAAATCCTGACCCTTTACCCTAAAGTCCACAACACTGTTCAAGTTTTCAATCTCTTAACAAATTTGACATTCCAAAAACATACATGACTTAAATATTTATACAGTAAAACAAAAAAGCTCAAAAATCAGTATTACTGGGATACAAGATGGTTGTATGTACCTAACACGCTGAGCAGCGCATTCCTCTCAGCAGCTTTCTCCCTCCAATATCACTCGATGGATTCTTTTGCCAGAAGGGCCAGGGTGCCTTCTGGGTCCAAGAGAAGTTTGCTTGACAAGCAGGGAGACAGGCGTCTCTTGGGTTGGATACTACCCTTAGCCCCCAACCACAGAGCCCCTCCTACACAGCCACAGAGCAGTAGCTCACCATTAGTAGCAGTTATAGCGCTTCAGCCATGAAGTGCTGAAGTACCTCCCCTGTGAGAGGGAGTTTTAAGGTGCTTGGCGATGGCAGGCACCTCGAGTGGATTAGCTGCTGCGGTAGTGTCCATTGTCCAAGAAGCGGCGGCCGAAATGAAGCTGGGTGGTGTTTCCCTAACTCGTGAGGTAACAAACTCATATGCCTTCTTTTACATAGAAACATCCTCAGTAACCATTAACTCCTCCTTTTCCTAAGAGATCCCAATGCCTGTCCCATGCTTTCTTAAATTCAGACACAGTCGTCTCCATGACCTCCACCGGGAGGCCATTCCATGCATTCACCACCCTTTCCATGAAACACTATGTTACTCCTTAGCCTATTTCCTCTTAACTTCATCCTATGCCCCTCTCATTCTACAATTTTCCTTCATTTGAAAAAGGCTCACCTCCTGTACATTAATGCTAAAGTGGTTATTTAAACTTCTATCATATCCCCTCTCTCTTGCCTTTCTTCCAGAATACATATATTGAGGTCTGTAAGCCTGTCCCTATATGATTTGTGAAGAGACTAAGCCTGCTCATGTGACTCTGGATTCCATCTGGCAACTGGTAGCAGACTTGGGTAAGACATTATGCCTGCATAATCATTTTTTTGAAGTGGAAGTGAAAGTTGATAAGAATTCCTCTGAATTTAATAACCTGACTACCCGTGTTAGACAACCAGAAAAAGATAAAGAAAACACTAAACTGGCTCAGACATTTATAAAAGATGTATTGAATTTAAGAGGTAGAATTATGCACGAAGAAACAATCATTTCCTGAGGAAAACTTAGCACCTTTCCCCCAACTTTGCCATCTAAATCTTCATATGTGCCCAATTTGGATGTCTCTGAATTTATTAGAATCATCGGACTCTAAGACCACCACTGCAGCTACTGTTGGCTACAGTGGCATTAATGCCAGATAAAGATTGATTGTTGAAACTCTTTTTTAAGAATAGGGAAAAACCTTTTTTTTTTGGGGGGGGGGGGGGGGGGCTTTAAGATAGGACTGTTACCAGATGTCTCAAGGGAAACTCAACGTCGTCGCAAACCATAATGAAACCAGATGACCTTCAGATTGGGGCTGCTTTCTTTCTAAGATTTCCATGTAAATGTGTTATCAGATACCAATCAGTTAAATATGTATTTTTTAATCCATTACATCTAACATTTTTGGCCACTAAACATATATATGGGGAACAGATATAGGACTGGCTTATCCCATACATACTGTGGTGTATGTGAACTTTGCATCAAGTAGTAATCAAGAAACTCTTGCAGCTGAACTGAGAGACTGAACATATCCTGATATTGGGTTAGAAATTGCTCAACCTGACCAAAAGTGAAATAGACCCTACTGATAAAATTGAAGGTAGCTTCTCACAAGCACACTTGGCTACACTAGTCTAAAATGCACTGACTGCACCAAAATACTTCCATTTATTATGAGGGCCGATATGCACTTTCTCTTCTGCACAAGCATTTTTGTGAACACCTCACAAAGAGGGATGTGTCTGGAAACCGATTCTCTAGATTATCAAAGTCTGCACTGTTAAGTGAGCTAACGCTTCTAATCACTTGCAGTCAAAAAACCTTTCCAACAGTTTCTCATTACACTAAAAATCATAAGTTCTAACATGGATCTTATTTCTGTAGGAACTTGTTAGCGGTGCTAATTCTGGGAGGCCAGCCTGGTGGAACAGTAGGTTTACCTCTCTCACAGAACCCTGCAAACAGGACGGAATGTTTTGAACCTTGCTCAGCTTTCATCAATAGACAGAAATAGCTTCTCAGACCTGCAAAATGCAGCAATAATGTGCTGACAGCTATTTCTAAACTAAGATGGACAAGTTTTTGAACCTGTCTCTTAACTACATTGTCTACAGAAAACCCAGCTCAGTTTACCCTTAGTATCTCATTCTCATCAATTCTGGAAAATATTTCCTTTTCAGTGCCCACATGAATGCCTGTAGTAACACATATTTCAGCTACCCAGGTGGTTTTTTTTAACTAATGTGCATTAATTAGTTAGTGAGAATCAGGGCAAGTTAATCACTACTGCAGGACCTACCACAGTGGCATAACAGATTAGGTGGGCTAATTTGCTTATTAACTGAGTGAGACAGAGAGATACATTGTTGTACATAGTGGAACCCTACAGGGACATTGTAGAGAAGTCCTACTTCTAGTCTAGATGTTCCTGTGCTGCCTTGGATGGAGGTCTCCTAAAAGAAGAGCCAATAGTGTGCCAAGGGTTGGATGTTGGGGTGGTCCGCCCCAGATGCAGGCAGCAAGGAGGTGCACGAAGCAGTCACGCAGCAATCAGCTCTGCCGGTTCCCTGCCCTCTCTAATGATACTTCCAGATCTGGGACAGGGGACCGAAGGAGCCAACAGCAGAGCGTACTGCTCCGTGCACCCCCAGTTGGTGAGAATGATGTGCTTCGGGAAGCAGGTGGGTGATGTGCTTTGGGACGAGGAGGGGTGATGCGTTGGGAGGGGGTGTAGCTGTGATCCACCCTGGGTGGCAGCCAACCTAGGTATGCTATTGAGGAGAGCATCATCCTTGTGAAGTAGGAAGGAATCCTGTAGTCAGGACCTGCCCACCAGGGGATGCAATATCCTCTTGCACTGAGGATGTATCTTCAAGAGCTTTGTCCAGGAGGGAAGGGGTTAGGACAGCTGTTGTAGCTGGTGATTCGATCATTAGGCATGAAGATAACGGAGTGGCTGGTGGACATGAGGATCGCATGGTCACTTGCCTGCTTGGTGCGAACTTGGCGTATCTCATGCATCACCTAGATAGGATTTTAGATAGTGCTGGGGAGGAGCCAGCTGTCTTGGTACATATGGGTACCAATGACATAGGAAAATGTGGGAGAGAGGTCCTGGAAGACAAATTTAGGTTCTTAGGCAGAAAGCTGAAATCCAGATCCTCTGAAACGCTCCCCGTTCCATGCGCAGAATCCAAGAGACAGGCAAAGCTTTGAGGGATTTGGATTTGTCAGGAACTGGGCAGTGGAGCCTGATCTGAAAGGATGGACTCCAGGCTGCTGATGCTAACAACTGAAAAGAAGATAGAGCAACTTTTATACAACGACTAGTAAAAAAGGCCCGTTTCTGATACAAATGAAACGGGTGCTAGCAAGGTTTTCCTCGGAATGTGTATGTTTGAGAGAGTGTGTGTGAGAGTGACTGTGTGAAAGAGAGAGGGTGAATGTGCGAGTGTGTGTGTGTGATAGAGAGAGAGTGAGACTGGGTGCGAGTGTGTCTGTGAGAGAGAGAGTGTGTGTGTGAGAATGAGAGTGTGTGCCATGGGCCCCCCTCCCTCCCTCCCTCCCTTCCTCCCAGTTCCAGGGTCGTCCCCCCTGCCCTCTGTCCCTCCATCCGAATTCCAGGGTTGTTCCCTCCCTCTGAGTTCCAGGGTCGTCTGTCCCCTCCCTCCCTCCGAGTTCCAGGGTCGTCCCCTACATCCCTCCCTCCCTCCCTCCGAGTTCCAGGGTTGCCCCCCTTCGTCCCTCCGAGTTCCAGGGTCTTCCCCCTCCCTCCGAGTTCCAGGGTTGTCCCCTTCCTCCCTTCCTCCGAGTTCCAGGGTCATTCCCTCCCTCCGAGTTTCAGGTTCCCCCCTCCCTCCCTCCCTCCCTCCAAGTTTCAGGGTTCCCTCCCTTCGAGTTTCAGGGTTCCCCCTCCCTCCCTCTGTCCAAGTTTCAGGGTCCCCCTCCCTCTGTCCGAGTTTGAGGATCCCCCCTTGGAACGTGACGTTGCACGTATGAGGGTGTCGTCATCCCTCCCTTCCTCCCTCCCTCCCTTCCAGTTCCAGGCTCCCTACCTCCAAATTTTAAAAGTCATCTTCACTTAACGAAGTCAGGTGTATGGCGGCCGGCAGCAGCGGTAACAGGCTTGCAGGCTCGGCCCTTCTCTCTCTCTCAGCTCTGAACACGCCCTCAAGGGCGGGACCAGAGCTGAGAGAGAGAGAGAAGGGTGGAGCCTGCATGCCTGTTACCGCTGCTGCTGTCGGCCACCGTAAACCCGACTTCGTAAGTGAAGTTGACTTTTCAAATTTGGAGGTTGGGGCCTTGAACTGGAAGGGAGGGAGGGAGGAAAGGAGGGACTATGGCACCCTCATGTGTGTGACGTCGCGTTCCGTTGTGTGGCAACTGTGCAGCGTTCCCTTCCAGTGACTGGTGTGTACGAACACGGAAGTGCGTGACGTCATTTCAGGAGATGGATACAGCTGGACACGAATGCTTCAAGGCTTCACTTTCTCGGAGTCAGCTTCAGAACGTTGGAGGTGCTTTTATTATATAGGATGGGGGGGGGGGGGGCAGAGATGACAGTTATCCAGGAGCTCATGGTTTGGTGTAGAGTATCCTTGAAGGATATTAATGAAACAGGATCTTTAGGGAATCCCAATAGAGAGGTTTCAATAATAGTGAAAGAAAGCCAGGAGTGTTTAATAGGAGTACAGAGTACAAGATGCAAATTATCCCCTTCAGCTTCTAAGCAGCTTGTAGATGCAAGGAAAAAAAACACAGTTTGAAGTGTCTATATAATGCTAGAACCCTAAAAAATAAGATGGGACAGTTGGAGTATAGCACTAACATCGCAGAGACCTGGCGCAAGGAGGAAAGTCAATGGGACTCTGTTATGAGGGTGTAAATTATTTTACAATGATAGAGTAGATCAAATTGGCACTACACATTAAAGAGGGAACTGAGTCAAACAAAATAAAACATTCTACGTGGAATTGATAGCAGTAGGAAATCCTTCTGGATAGAAATTCCATGTGGGAAGGGAAGGAGTATACTGTTAGAGCTTTAGTACTGTCCACCAAGACAGAACAGACAGATGAAGAAATGTTTATAGAAATTAGGAAAGCTGGCAAATTGGGCAACCATATAATAATGGGTGATTTCAATGTTCCATCAGGGAGTGATAGGGAGATAACATTTTTAGATGTAACAAATGACTGCTTCTTGGGGGGGGGGGGGGGGGGGGAGTTATTTTAGATCTAGTCCTTAGTGGATTGCAGGGGATGGTACGAGAGGTAAGGGTGTTGGATCCGCTGGGAAACAACGATCATAACTATGACATAATGAGGAAAATGGTTAAAAAGAAGCTAAAAGTATCATCTGCATAGTTTAGGACTTTAAAGTAGGCATGCACGTTGTTTAAAAATACCATCGTGGACGCCTAGACCAGATGCATTCCATGTATTAACAAAGGTGGAAAGAAGAGCAAATGACAGGCAGCAAGTAAAAGAGGCTATTAGAGCCAAAAGAACATCCTTCAAAGAGTGAAAAAAGGATCCGAATGAAGAAAATAAGAAGCAACATAAGCACTGTCAAGCTAGATCCAAAGCATTGATAAAGAAGGCTAAAAGAGAATATGACACACAGAGAAAAACTAATAGTAACATCCTTTCCAGGTATATCAGAAGCAGAAAGCCTGCAAGGGAATCTGTGGGACCATTAGATCATAAAAAAGCAAAAGGGGTACTCAGGGAGGACAAGGCCAGAGATTGAATGAATTCTTTGCTTCGGTCTTTATGGAAGAAGAGCTAAGAGATCTACCACCGGGGTGGAGGAACACAGATGACCCCATGCAATGCAAAAAAGACCAAGACAAGTGCACTTATATAGTTGATGTTTCGCTGAGTAGATAAAATAATGAGAAGGTCTCTGAGATAGCTTCCCTGGAAAGCGCTAAAATCTACTAGCGAAACAGTTCCATACCCTTTACACTTCCGAAACAGACTCCTGAGGCAGGTTTTCCAGCCAAAACACGATGCCGTGTCTGGATTTAAAAAATGTTTGGACAAGTTTCTGGAGGAAAAGTCCATAGTCTGCTATTCAGATAGACATGGGGAAGTAACTGCTTGACCAGTAATTGGTAGCATGGAATGTTACCAAGATTTGGATTGCTGCCAGGTACTTGTGACCTGGCTTGGCCACTGTTGGAAACAGGATACTGGGCTAGATGGGGTATTGGTCTGACCCAGTGGTGCTAATCTTATGTTCTGTCCAGTGTGCGGCGGCAGTCAAAAAAGCAAACAGGATGCTAGGAATTATTAGAGGAGTGTGGTAGCCGTGTTAGTCCACTCTTAAGGTTATCAATAGAAATCAAACAAAATAAAACATGGAAAAGAAAATAAGATGATACCTTTTTTATTGGACATAACTTAATACATTTCTTGATTAGCTTTCGAAGGTTGCTCTTCTTCGTCAGATCGGAAATAAGCAAATGTGCTAGCTGACAGTGTATATAAGTGAAAACATTCAAGCATTGTTATGACAGTCTGACAGGGTGGGAGGATGGGGGTGGGTAGGAAGTATGCATGGGGACATCAAAGCATATCATTGGTATTCTAACAGGGTGGGTGTGGATAGGTGAGGGGAGGGTGATCAACAGAGACATACAGCTTTATGGTTTATAATGGGCTAGGAACCCCAGATCCTTGTTAAGTCCTTTCTGTTGGGTGTTAAAATATTCAATCATTCTGACTTCAAAGGTCTTACGTTCTTGTATGGTTTTAAAGTTACCTTTGAGGATTCTCACTGTGAAGTCACTGGTGCAGTGTCCTGGTTCTGTAAAATGTTGCCCAACAGGCGTGGGAACCCTGCTGGCACCAGCATTGTTTATATGATGTCTATGTAAATTGAATCTTGTCTTAAGCATCTGGCCTGTTTCTCCAATATAGCATCCTTCATTACATTTTTTACACTGAATGATATATACCACATTGGAAGATGAGCAAGTGAAAGATCCCTTTATGTTGAATATCTTTCCTTTGTGGATGACTTTGGGGTCCTGTGAAATATTTTGGCATAGTTTGCAACTGGATAAATTACAGGGAAGTGTGCCCTTCTGTTCCTTTTCAGTCTGTGAAGGAAGTTTACTTCTGATTAGCTTGTGTTTTAAATTGGGTGGCTGTCGGAAGGCCAGTACTGGTGGGGATGGGAATATCTCTTTCAGTAATTCATCCTCCTGGAGTATAGGCTGTAGATCTCTTATGATTTTCCTCAGTTTTTCCAGCTCTGGATTGTATGTCACTACAAGCGGGATTCTGTCTGTGGATTTTTTCTTTTTGTACTGTAGCAGATTCTCCCTGGGTGTTTTGAGGGAGGAGGCAATATTCTTAGAGATTATTTTGGGGTTGTAGCCCTTCTGTTTGAAGGATTCAGTCAGGGTTTTAAGGTGTTTGTCTCTGTCCCCTGGGTCAGAGCAGATACGGTGGTATCTTGTGGCTTGGCTGTAAATGATGGATCTTTTTGTATGTGAAGGATGGAAGCTGGAGTTGTGGAGATAGCTACATCTGTCTGTGGGTTTCTTGTATACAGATGTTTGTATACAGCCATCACTGATTGAGACCGTGGTGTCCAAAAAATTGATACACTTATATACACTGTCAGCTAGCACATTTGCTTATTTCCGATCTGACGAAGAAGGGCAACCTTCGAAAGCTAATCAAGAAATGTATTAAGTTATGTCCAATAAAAAAGGTATCATCTTATTTTCTTTTCCAGGAATTATTAGGAAAGTGATGGTGAATAAGACCAAGAATACCATAATGCCTCTGTATCACTCCATGGTGCGATGTCACCTTAAGTATTGTATTCAGTTCTGGTCACCGTATCTCAGAAATGATGTAGCAGAATTAGCAAAGGTTCAAAGAAGAGCGACTAAATGATAAAGGGGATGGAACTCCTCCCATTTGAGCAAAGGCTAAAGAAGTAGGGCTCTTCAGCTTAGAAAGAGATGGCTGAGAGGGGACATTATTGAGGTCTACAAAATCCTGAGTGGTATAGAATGGGTAAAAGTAAATCAATTTTCACTCTTTCAAAAAGTTCAAAAACTAGAGGGCACTCAATGAAATTATATGGAAATACTTTTATAACAAATAGGAGGAAATATTTTTTCACTCAAAGAATTGTTAAGCTCTGGAACTCGCTTCTGGAGGATGTGGTAACAGCAGTTAACGTATCTGGGTTTAAAAAGCGTCTGCACAAGTTCCTGGAGGAAAATTCCATAGTCTGTTATTGAGATGAACATGGGGGAAACCACTGCTTGCCCCAGGATTGGTAGCGTGCAATGGTTCTACTATTTGGGTTTCTGCCAGGTACTAGTGACCTGGATTGGCCACTGTTGGAAGCAGGATAAGATGGACCATTGGTCTGATCCAGTATGACTATTCTTATGTTCTCCATGTTGTGCTGGGGTGGGGGTCTGGAACTAGGTGGGCATGGGTGGAGAATGGGTTCTAATTCCCTAATGCTGGGCCTCCCCCAACAACTGGCATGCAACCTTTACACTAAAGATGTGCTGATTCCCCGAGGACAAGCAGGCTTCTATCTATTCACAAGTGGGTGACGCCGATCCGCATCGCCTGGGCCGGCATTTTCTCAAAACTAAAAACAGAGCTTTGTCGCATGCACAAGTGCGGTCTCCTCATTTCTCTTTTACAGTGTGAGAAGAAGCTGCTGTTTGTTGCCCTCTCCTCACTCGTTCGTTTTTATTTTTTAGAGCTATTTTGTGCCTTCCAGCTGTTCTTCTATGTCTTCTTTTTGGCTCCTTGGATTGGAACCCCATTTTACCCATCCTTCAATTTCTTTTATAATTGTTTTGCCCGTTTTTAAGTTTTATTATTTTTTTCTGTCGTCATTGGGCCGATTTTAGGCCCAGACCGGTTGGGTCTCTCCCTTTGCTTTTCTCCGTGCCTTGCCCCTTTTTCAGGCACCATCCAGTCGTTTAATTTAGCGGACTAAGTTTTTCTGTCCATGTTTATGAAGATTCCCAGTGGCTTCAAGCGCTGTACCTGGTGCAATCGAACTGTCTCAAGAAAAGACACCCATTCTTGTGTCTGCAGTGTCTTGGGCCCGACCATAGCTCTACTAACTGTGTTCTCTGTCTTCACATGAAAAAGAAGACCCAGGTTTTCCGGGAGGCTCAATGACAGAGGATGTTTAGAGCCAAGTCCGGTTCCTCGACGTCTGCATCGGCATCAAGGTCAGAGACGCCTTTCATTTCTATCTTTTGTAAAGGAAATGGCCGATGCCATTCTGTTTCCTTAGAAGTGGAGGATGAGCCTAGGGCCAAGATGTTGAGGTCCTGGACTACACATCTCCTAAGGAGGCTGTGATTGCACCTCTCCAAGACGTACTCAAGGAAGTCCTCATCAGGAACTGGGAGTCCTCTCTGTCGGTCCCTGTCATGCCCAAGAACATTGACACCCCTGTATCTAATCCACAGTGTGCCTGGTTTTGATATGCCTCAGTTGCCTCACAGTTCCTCTATGGTGGTGGAGTCTGCTCTCAAAAGAGCCAGGAGTACTAGGGACTACGCTTCAGCACCCCCAGGCAGAGAAGCTAGAACCCTGGATCCTTTTGGGAGGATGATTGTACCAGGCTTCATTGCTCATCTCCCATATACAATCCTACAAGCTCCTCATGAGCGTCTACTTGCGAAACTCTGTGCGACAGCTGTCAGACTTGGTGGACACGCTTCATCCGGAGCATGCCGAGGCTTTCTACCAGTTTGGTCAAGCAGCAGAAGGCATGTCGAAAGTTCTGGACCAGGGGCACTTATGACACTTTTGATGTGGCATCCGGGATCTCTGCTCAAAGTATAGCAATGGGTAGAATCTCATGGCTGCATGTTTTTGACTTGGAACACTCTGTTCTGCAGTGGTTGGCGGATGCACCCTTGCCAGGGGGATAACCTTTTTAGAAAGAAGGTTGAGGAGGTCACTGACCTAATCAACATACTGATACAATCTCTTCTCTCTCCCACCGGGCGCCTTCTACATCCACTTCCTCAGCTAGGAGTATTTTTGGCAAGCCCAGAAGTGGTTCCTACTACTATCCTTTTGCTTACCTAAGGCCCCTGCTGCTCCCCATGCAAAGCAAGGGATGAGCTTTTGACTGGCTCCAGCAGAGCATAGCCACAGAAAGACGACATGCCAGTCGGGGGAGACATTTTTTCACCAAAGGTGGCCTCTTATAACCTCCAACCGGTGGATTCTTCAAATAGTCCATTTAGGTTATACTAGTATTATGCACTACAGGGGCGTAACCAGCAGCTCATTTGCGGAGGTCCAGGGGTGGACTGAGGGACCATGAATGTTCTCTCCAATCTTCCCCACCCCCCACCCCATTAAAAATCTTGCCTCAAGGAGTCACGTGACGCGATGCACGAGAGCGGACGCTAAACACTTCGCTCCGTGCCTACTCCCGCATTCATCCGGGCTAAAACCCTTAAAAACAAGAAAAAACCATTCCATTTTTATACACAACGCCTTATCGCACTGCTGGGAAAAGGCGATTGACGGTTAGAGTTGACAATGGTGGCGAAAACTTTGAGAAAAGACAGAGGCAGAATCGGGGAAGACAAAATGGCGGCCCCCGCGAGTCCCCCGGGTTCGTCAGTTAGCTCCGCATGGACAGCTGAAATAGTCGGAGAGGTAACAGCAGCTCTGGAAGGAATATTGGACAGGAAACTATAGGGGCTGGAACACAAACTGGATATTGCCTCTGTCACTTCATGGTGTGTCCATATTGAGTGTTTCGTACAAGTCTGGTCACATCTCAGAAAAAGGATAGAGAAGGATGATGAAAATGATAAAGAGAATGAGACAACTCTCATATGAGGAAAGACTAAAAAGGATAGAGCTGGTCAGTTTGGTTACAAGAAAGGTGAGAGGAGATATAATAGAGATCTATGAATCCATGACTGGAGTGGAATGTGTAGAATTCAATTTCATTTAGTCTTTTTAAAAAATACAAAGACTAAGGAACACAACATGAAGTCATTAAATATGTATCTTTGGACAATTAATTCCAAAACTTAGTTGTTTATTGACTAGAAAATATTCTTTTAAATGTATTAAGAATATTTTCTACTTAATAAACAACTAAGCTTTGGAATTCATTGTCCAAAGATGCACAAGTAGTTTAGAATAATTGGGTTTATAAATGTATTGCTGGAGAAAAAGCCCTTACATTCTTTGGTGAGTGGACATAGCCCGACATTAAAGATCTGGGTCTAATTCAGCTGCTGAATATCGGGAGGAGCAAAACTATTTTTACAGCTTCTGCACTTCAGCAAAGCTTATTTCCAAAGGAAGGATTTAGAATCACCTTCTCTGGCTTTGGGGCAGGTATTCCCTGAGCAGCCCTGATTTCCTCCCCCAGGTTAGGAACAGCTTGGGTACATCCCAGGTGTCTGGACTAGGAGCTGCCATGGGATTTGAACCTGGACTTTCTGGTTCCCAGACCACTGCTCCAACCATTAAACTCCTCCTCTGCTCCCCTATTCCCCTACCGATGAAGGAGAATCTTGAGTAGCTCCAGCTCTATCCCCTCCATGGACAGGTTGTGCATTGGTAACTAGATGATAAAGAGATAAAATAAAGCGTCAATTAATGGATTAATTTTAAATACTTAAAAAACATTTATAGCCGCCTGTCTACCTTCCAAGTGGCTTACAGAAAAGAAATAAATGATTTAGACACACACCAAACATATTCAGAACATATACTGAAAGCCAGTTCAAAAGACATAGGGGTCGATATTCAGCATGAGGAGGGCTCCAACCCTGTAAAATCACGCAAACTGGGTCTAGCGTTGATGTTCAGAGGCACTGAACTGGAGAGTGTTGCTGGAATATCACCAGAGACTACGTGGCACTGTCCGGTTAGAGATGGAGCCAGGAGTTATCTGAGGAGCGCTGTTATTCAGTGCTGTTAAGTGAATAATTCTGCGGGAAGCTGGGCTTGTCCCTTGACAAAAGCATTTTTATACTGAAATGCTAGAATCGGGATCAGCTGACTGAGCTCAGATAAGTGCATGATTTACATTGGAAAGACTTTATTTGTATTATATTTTCTTTTTGTTGATTTTTTTCAAGAATAACTGATTTAAGGGGGTAAAATATGAAACAACGCTTTTGACACTTTTGTTATCAAAAGTGTCTTGAATAGAGGTTGACTGATTTCAGTTTTGCTTTTGGCACCGAAACCGGCCTGAAATCCAAGCTGGAGTTGAGGTCGAAAATGCAAGTGGGTTGCCTCCGCCACTACCTACTCCACCCTGCAGGACCAGGTCCCAACACCATTTTATGGAGGAACCAGCATGGGCAGCAGTGACTGTTATAGTTCTTGCCCCAAAGAGACCACTAGACCACCAGGGCAGGGCCTTTGAGTGGTGGGGGAGGGTTTGGCTCAGCAGCACTCGCTTTCTTCCAGTGGGGGAGGGCTAGGAGGGGTGGGTGGCCAGCCTGTTTGGACCCAGTCTCTGCAGGTGGTGGATGCCGTTTCATTTTCAGCCGAAACCAATCAGGAAAATTTGGCTGCTGGTTTGGATTTGGTCAAAAACGAGAATTCAGGTTTCATTTGGCCTCTAGTTCTGAAATAAGACCCCTTTAACATTCAGTGTATTTGCTTTAAAGTTTAATCTATTACATCTAACATTTTTGGCCACTAAACATATATCTGGGGAACAGATATAGGACTGGCTTATCCCATACATACTGTGGTGTATGTGAACTTTTTTGTTTGCAGATGAAAGTTGATATTGTGTTTAATTATAAGGGGCTTAAGTGGTTTTTGGATCACTTCTGTGTTTAGATGGTCACTACTTTTTTTTTTTACACTACGTTTGATAAAATGTACATTTTCTTACTTGCAAATACCTGCACCCAGTTGCTTGTTCTTTGGAGCAGGTATAAATGTGTCTCTCCTTTCTTTTAGGGTAATTTTTTGTATGCATGTAGCTATATATGTTATCTTTATAAGACAGATATAAAAGATGCACCTAGTGCCCTGTTATACTGTTACCCTCTTGGGGTCTGGTCTTGTAACAGGGATCTATGGGAAAAGCCCAAAAGGTGCATATTTTAAGTCTATTTTGTAAAGGTAACGTGGAGGGGCATAATCATACGGCGCTGGCCATCTCCGGGACCGGTGCCGTAAGTGGGCGGAGCCAACCGTATTTTCAAAAAGATGTCGGCCATCTTTTTTTTCACTAATACGGTTGGGCCCGGCCAAATGACAGAGATTGCCGAGTTTGAGATGGCCGGCATCGGTTTTCAGCCATAATGGAAAATAAGCCGGCAATCTCAAACCCAGCCAAATCCAAGGCATTTGGTCATGGGAGGAGCCAGCATTTGTAGTGCACTGGCCCTCCTCACATGCCAGGACACCAACCGGGCACCCTAGGGGGCACTTCTAAAAATTTAAAAATAAAATAGCTCCCAGGTGCATAGCTCCTTTCCCTTGGTTGTTTAGCTGCTCAAATCCCCCCCAAGGCCCACTCCCCACAACTGTACACCATTACCATAGCCCTAAGGGGTGAAGGGGGGCACCTATATGTGGGTACAGTGGGTTTTGGAGGGCTCCCATTTATCACCAGAAGTCTAACAGGTAGAGGGGGGATGGGCCTGGGTCCACCTGTCTGAAGTGCACTGCACCCACTAAAAAGTGCTCCAGGGACTTGCATACTGCTATCAGGGAGCTGGGTATGACATTTGAGGCTGGCATAGAGGCCGGGAAAAAATGTGTTTTAATTTTTTTTTGGGTGGGAGAGGGTTGGTGACCACTGGGGGAGTAAGGGGGGGTGATCCCCGATTCCCTCTGGTGATCATCTGGTCAGTTGGGGCTCCTTTTTGAAGCTTGGTCGTGAGAAAAAGGGACGAAGTAAAGCCGGCGAAATGCTCGTCAAGCCTGGCTTTTTTTTCCAATATCGGGCGAAGCCGGCCATCTCGTGAGAACGCCCCCGTCCCACCCCCGTCCTGTCTTCACCACTTTACCGACATGCACCCTTGATGTTTTGCTGGCTCCGCAACGGAAAGCAGTTGGCGCCGGCCAAAATCAGCTTTCCATTATAACGATTTGGCCGGGTTCAGGAGATCGCTGGCCATCTCCCGATTTGTGTCGGAAGATGGCCGGCGATCACTTTCAAAAATGAGCTGGATAGACACCTCCATTTATATAATAGGCTTCCAGAATCAGCTTTGATAACGTGTAACACACTTTTACACGTGTTGTGGTAAATTGTGGATGTAATTTGGATTTGGAAAGGTTATCTATCTCTGTGCTGACTTTAATACACGGAATAAAATGTGAAGCTGAGAAGGTTCTGACTTGATCTTCAGAGGAGTGAAGGAGCTGTGAATGTTCAGAGTTTAGTAAATATGGAGCTTTCTGTAATAATTTAAAGGTTGCTTACAATGATAGCAGCAGCTCAGAGCCACCACCAGGAAGGCAACTGCGATCTTCATGGCTACAATGCGCAAAGGAGTGTAGGTAGAGAACTCTGTACTCAGAGTCACATATATAGTGTGAATATCCCTCCCTCTCTGGCCAGGATTTCAGCTGACAGCTCACCTTGTACTCTCATCTATGAGATCTTGGGAACTGTCCAGGTACCAAACCTTGTGCAGATTTCAGTATCATACACCTGATTATGCCTTTCTGTGAGAAAAGGACACAGTGATGCTTGTTTGCGATTAAGTGAAGGAAGGATATGCATATAAGTTACATCATCTATTTGCCCTGATGTATACATGAGATAGATGAGCAGAACTAGAAGTTCTCGATGGTAGATCCAAGATTAGCAGCAGAGATGCCAAGAGTGTCCCATTTACTAGCACAGAATAATGCTGTAATTAGGCCTTTGCAGTGACACATGCCCTGCGTGCGTAAGTGCTGCGATAACTGCCACTTCCGTGCATAAGTACTGTTATAAGGTCATGTAGAACTGCAAAGGTCTATATTTGTTTTTTTTTATTCTTTATAAGTTTTAACATTTATATCAACAACATAAATGCATTGAAATATCAGAAATATAATAAAATATATGACATAATACTTTTATCATTCAAATAAAATAAGGACAAATTGTTATAATTTGTCCACAATTATTTGGTCAAGATACTAAGAAATAGTTCAAGTGGAAAATTATAGTAAATTAACAATTTACAAACGGATGGGAACAACGAATGTACACAGCCGATATTCAGCATATTTAAACTAAGGGAGTACCTCCACGGTAGGAACAGCCTTTTCCCTTGATTCAATAAACTCTAATAGCTTCTTGGGAGTAAAGAAAACATAGTTCACCAGATCAATTGAAATACAACATTTACAAGGAAATCTCAGCACCAATGTGCCTCCTAATTTTAACACCCTAGATTTATACAAAAGAAATTCTTTTCTCCTCTTTTGTGTAATCCTTGCTAAGTCTGAGAACACTTGAATCTTTTGTCCCATGAAAGAGTCGTTAATATGTCGGAAATATAACCGAAGAATATTGTTTCGGTCAAACTCGAGGGCAAAAGTTACCAACAATCTAGTTCTTTCAGATATCAGTTCGAGAGAGTTCTCCAAGAATTCTGTTAAGTTTAATGTAGTGCCAGGAGCTGTTTGACGTTGTTCGTTTAATTGAGTAGGTCTACCAGTTATGTATTGGGTTCTCGTTATGGGGGGAAACCGCTCCACTGGAATCCCCAATACCTCAGTACAATATTTCTTAAGCATATCTATAGGATTTCAATGGTGATTTCGGAAAGTTCAAAATCGCAAATTGTTCCTGCGCCCATTATTATCAAGATATTCCATTTTTCTATCTTGGATTTCTCTTTCTTTAATCAAAACTGAGGTAATATTCTTTAGTTTTTCAACCTCTCCTTCTATTTTCGTAATTTTAACTTGCTGCTCCTGAGTTTGGGCTAACAATGTTTGATTGACCTATTTCAGGTCCGTTTTATCACTTTTTACTGAATTATTCATCAAGAGTAAAGTATTGTTCATTGTCTGAATGGCATCCCAAAGTGTATTCATAGTTACCACTGCTGGTCTCTTTAAAGCTCCGATAGACGCGGTTGCAATCTCCCGAGGAACAGGAGCAGCGACCTGCACTGAATCCTGTATGATGTTTCCTTCCCGGGTTGAAGTGCTCATAGGTCCTCCCTCTACGAGTACCACCGGTCTGGGTAACTCCAGAACCTCAGGTTGTCGTGACCCCACGAGCAGAGAATCGCCTCCGTGTCGCGGAGGTGCAGTGAGGGAAGGAGGACTTAGCGTCACTTCTTCATGCTGTGCTCGATGCCCTGAGAAGCCGAGCCAATCGAAGTGGGCATTCGTTCTCCAAGAGGCCCACTCGAAAGCTCTCCAATTCATCTGGCGAGTGGCGGGGTTGGCGGCGGAACCGCGGAGGAAGGAACCGTCGTTTTCCCCCTTTCTCTTCCCCATAATGAAATCGGGAAGATCAATCCTCGCGCCAGAGCGTTTTCGAGTCTCAGGAGCTAAGGTGCCTCCTTCCGCTCCTGACGCCATCTTGACCGTCCAAAAGTCTACATTTGTTTATTTTAAAAGTGCAAACCCCAGTATCTAAAAATTCTGGATGGGGTACAAATCTACATCACTATTAGTAAATCAATTGCACTGCAACTTAGGCAACTTAAACAAATAATACACCTTTTCCTGCAAAAAAACAAAGATTAATTAAAAACCCATAAAATGCTTGTT